>NC_133368.1:17226345-17292609 GCF_049309525.1 Garra rufa
GTTAGTAAGACTGCTGACAGTGTCTTTTCCATGCGTCATATATATATATATCTATCTTGCGTGGCTTGGAAAGCAACGACCAGCAGTTCTGCTTTATTTTCACAGCAGATGATTACAGCATTTCAGTAGATTTGTAGTGGGATGTGTTTTTGTAAGCCTGTTTTTACTGAAGCTGGAGTTTTCCGTCAAAATAAAAGCTTAAAAGTGCAGTATGAATTGCTGACAACTAGTGGTTTAAATGGTTAACTTTACTGGAGTCCAATATAAAAATATGATTTTTAAAAGATAAGTTGCTGTCTAATATAACACCCAGATTTTGACTGTAGAGGAAGTAACAGTACATCTGTCTATACTCTTTAAAATAAAGGTTCCTGCCATAGAAGAACTTTTTTTTTTTTTTTTTTTTTTTTTTTTTGTCTAAATGGTTCCATAAAGAACATCTGAAGAACCTTTCTTCATAAAAGGTTCTTTGTGGCAAAGGAAGGTTCTTTAGATTATAAAAAGGTATGGTTCTTTGTGGAGCCAAAAATCGTTCTTTTATGGCATCGCTTGAAGAACATTTTTAAGCACCTTTATTTTTAAGAGTGTAGTTGCAAATTGTAATTCAAGAGATTTTGTGTGCTGTTTTTTGGTTCAATAAGTAATATCGCTGTCTTATCCAAATTTAATAGGAGAAAATTATTGGTCATCCAATCTTTTATATTTTTAACACTCTCTGTTATCTTTGATAAGTTAGAAGTTTCATCTAGTCTTGTTGAGATATATAGTTGAGTATCATCAGCATAACAGTAGAAACTAATCCTGTATTTTCTAATAATATTACCAAAGGGGCAACAATATATATTGAAAATAGCAGAGGACCTAGAACAGATCCTTGTAGTGATAACTGAGATGACTCCCCGTTTAAAGGTTGTATCAGCGATTTCTAGGCTGTAAAACAAAGTGTCAATTTCAGCTGACCTTTCATCACGATCCGCTCGCTGCCTGCCCCATAAATTGTCTGAAAAAACCGCGTCTCTCTGGTCAGCCTAGGGTCCGAGATATGCCAAAAAAACAATCGGCACTACCAACCTTTCCACACATAAACAAACATTGTTCCAACCAATCAGCGTCAGGGGTTTGGTGTTGTGGACTTTCGCTCCGCCTCCCTCACATCCCTGCACCAGTAGGAAAGTCCACAACACCAAACCCCTGATGCTGATTGGTTGGAACAATGTTTGTTTATGTGTGGAAAGGTTGGTAGTGCCGATTGTTTTTTTTGGCATATCTCGGACCCTAGGCTGACCAGAGAGACGCGGTTTTTTCACAGACAATTTATGGGGCAGGCAGCGAGCGGATCATGAAGAAAAGTCAGCTGAAATTGACACTTTATGTTTTAGGCTAGAAATCGCTGATACAACCTTTAAATTAACAAAGTGGTAGCATCGGACAGGTATGATCTGAACCATCTTAAAGCCTGCCCTTGAATACCCATATAGTTTTGTAATGTCATGATCTATAGTGTCGGACACAGCACTAAGATCAAGTAAACTTGCAATAAGATACAGCCTTGGTCTGATGCAAGAAGCAAGCAGGGCCTGAAACCTGACTGAAATTCTTCATACAGATCATTTTTTTGCAAGAAGGAACACAATTGAGCAGACACAAGAACAATGGGTTGGAGCTCTTAATTTTGAACTCTAAAAGTGCATTAGATAGGAAAAATGGAAGTCTTCATCTGTCTTTTTTTTAAAATATCGCACCGTGCGATATTACTGTATTGTGAGATTTTGATATAGTTACATATCCATGCATTTGGTTACAGATCAATCATATAAATCATACATATAAAACAATAAAATCACTCCATTCTCCATCCTTTCTTGTCTGTAGGGCTGTTCGATTCCTACATTTTTGGAATCGATTCCAATTCCTGGTTCTGGAATTGATTGGATTCGATTCCAAGAATCGATTCCTCACTGTTTTTTTTTTTTCAAAAGCTAATTTCGCAATGACTGCAGGATATAAAAGTCATAGAAAGTAGCCTTCTCATAATATGAAGCTTCATTTGTAAGAATTACGATATTTCTGTAGCTCTGACTTTAATTGTAATTTTGTCTGCATTGCCCATGGAATTAGTCATAACCCACAGCTCAGCAGTGGACATGCATGTATTGCATTAATAAAACAAGACAAGTGTCTAATGTCCATAGTTCAGCTGAATGATGTTTATTTCAACAGTATGTTTTGCACAAAATTAGTAAACTATACACTGAAACAAAATAAACAGAACTTAAGTGGCTTAGCTGTCAATCAGATGCACTCTTAGCCACTGATTTGTGCTCTATGCATTTTTCCCCCCAGAATTATCATTGGCCGATAGAAAGGTTAAAAATAGCATTTATTTAGGATGTAAGATCACGTCATGATCTATTCCGTCATGCAGTGCTCATGGACAACATGAATGTGGACGACAAAATAACTTCAAAATCGTTTTTTTAACTGAATAAACCTTTTCGTGGAAACAAATCAGACTTCTAATAATTATAGGCAAGCAAGAGGCAAATTAATGGGTGCTTTTCAAACAGAAGGCTGCACCCTCAAACTCAGGCGAGTTCAGTAATGATCGTTTTCATAGTTTATTTTTGTAGATCGATGTTCAGCAACGTTTGATGACTAGCAGCTGAGATATGCAGACTTCGTTGGAGAGGCACCCACAGTACAGACCAAAAGTTTGGACACACCTTCTCATTCAAATGAATGAGAAAGAGTGTTTAAACTTTTGGTCTGTACTCTATATTTTTCTGTTTATTAAAGTAGAGTAAAAACATTTGTGCAGTTCTTAGTGGGTTAGTGATATTTTTAAATATATATAAATTAATTAAAAAAAATTTAATGGGTTTTTATACAAAAACTGCTTTTTTATGTAAAATTCACTTTATAAAAGACCCACATTTCTAACTTTAATTCATGGGGATAACATGGATAATTTCACATGGTTTAGTGTCAGATTTTTGCCCATCTTTTGGAAAATCCAGTTTTAAAAGTAAAAAAAAAAAAACTTTTACCAGTAGGTGGCTGCAGAGCTCCACTATTTGCTATTTGCTATTTGACCACCTGAAAGATATTTTTTCACAAGCTTTTTCAGTTGAATTCATATCTACAGTACAGACCAAAAGTTTGGACACACCTGAATGAGAAGGTGTGTCCAAACTTTTGGTCTATACTGTATATATAAGTTTTGTTGAACTGAAAACGGTTCTGAATGAGGAGTCGATTCCCCTTGATGGGATCGATTCCAACTTTGGAATCAACTCTCGATTCAGAATTCCTCGGAATCGATTCTTTTTGGAATCGATTCACAGCCCTACTTGTCTGATCTTGTCTGACTGGTGTGTGTCTTCATTCCTATCCTATTGTCACTCCCAAAAGACGCTCTGTATTTGCATAAAGTTAAACACTTCTCATCTTTATGTCACTGGACTTGCCTTCATTGTGTCACCCATAGTCAACTGTCACAAATTTTGCCTAGTTGCCAGCACTCTTTTGCAAATGATTAGGATCCTGTCCAGGATTCTGGGCTTAACATATATTGTTAGCTATTAATTTCAGTTGTCTTGATTTATTACATTTTAATATTAAAACACGAGTCACTTGCGTTGGCTGACAAACTCAGTCACTCGAGTTTAACCACAAACTTAAATTTTTTATTGTTGTCAAATTCAAATACTGTTGTCAACAGGCGCATTATTATTTAGTGATGGGATTTGTAATAATTGGCATGTTGCTGTTCTCTGTAGGCGTTCATCCGCCGGTGTCTAGCCTACAGGAAGGAGGACCGGTTTGACGTGCACCAGCTGGGCAGTGACTCCTACCTGCTGCCTCACATCAGACGGGCCAGTTCGTCAGGAACCCTGGCACCAAACTCCGCCTCCTATTGACAACTTGCACTGAACACTCTTGACTGACAGCCCGAGCGGCCAGCGTCTGATCTCCCTTCCCTGGAGCAGGGCGGGACCATTTCCAGGCAGCCATAAGGAAAAGAAGCTGGCTTCCTCAGCTTGAGGAAGTTTGTGTTGAATTATTGTGCTTTTGCAGCAATGAGATTTGGGTTTACTGAGAAAAGTGTTCGGGAAGAGAATGAAGTAAAATAAAGCATGAATATTTAGACACCCAGAGAATGCCACGATAAAGTCATTGAAGAAAAACAATGCCTTCTGGAGACTCAGCTACTGTTAAGTACTTTGGAAATGCGACTGTTGTCATTTGGTTTTTTCACACGGTTGCCTCCTAGTTCAAAGAGGAGAGAGACCTGGCAAACCACTATCAATTCCCCGCCGTCTCTGCTGGGTTTCCGACAATTAAGGATTTCTTTGAAGAGGCTGCGTTCAGAGTTACTGTAACTGGCCTGCAAAGGTTTCATTCTTCACTCTGTAGTAATGTTATGTGGTACAGACAACAGTGTTAGCTTTCCTTGCTTTGTTCAACTAGCTACGAGAATGTAATTCTAGCATACAGAGCGGCTACTGGCACACTAGGCCCAGGCAGCATACTAATGTTAAATGCACAAAATAACCAAATGTAGACGAATGGCAATGTACAGAATCCTATGCAGGACAAAATAAAAGTATCCCCTCTGGAGAATTCATGTATATTTGTTGTACAGGACCTTACTTTCAGATATTAACTTGCAGCAGATTCATTCTGTACAGAGGTTTAACATTTTGCCCTTTTTTCTTGTAAATTTGGTTTCCTGGTGTGTTTCTTTGATTTTGCTGCTTTGATGTTGCTCTTTTTCAAACCGCTGTATAATGTACTTTGGGTATAAATTGTACAGTCCTGTTAAAAGAATAATTGCAAATAAATGCCAGGAAGCTCCATTTAGTGTATTGAATATGGTTGATGTGAATTGCTGTTCTGTCAGGCAGTCTGTAGCGCCACCTACTGGCCTTCCAAAGTAACGCTTAATGCATGCATCAAGCTACAGTTCATCAAATACACACAGAAGGCATCCGGTAAGTCAAATACATTGTCAAATGTAGGTTCATAAATTGCTGTGGGGTAAGTTGAGCCACTCTTTATACCTAGTAAACGGCATCAATTTTAATGTACCATATCTATCTATAAATATAATGCAGTTTTGTCATGTTTTGCAAGTAAGTTTCATAAGTATGTTTATGCCAATGTCCGCTAGACATGCCCTAAATAGTGGCGCCTGATTTATGAACTAGTTTCTGCAATACATAGTCATTGTCATAATAATGGCTGAAAATTAAACTAATGATGGGCTGGTTTATGTTTAGATATTATTATGATTTCTGGGACAACACTCTTCATAGTCCAGTCTCCTTCCTCCTCAGACACATACATATATTTCTAAGCACTAATTAAATTCATAATTACACACATGCCACCATTTGCCAGTGGTGTAATGTAACGAAGTAATAATACTTCGTTACAGTACTTAAAGTACAGTTACTCCCAAAAAGTACTTGAGTTTTTATGTGTCTGCCTACTTTTACTCCACTACAATTCCCTGAAGCATATTCGCAACTTGCTACAAAATAGTCAGAAGTCAGGATCTCAGTCAGAATTGCGAGATGTAAATTCGCAACTGTGAGAGAAAGTTTTTTTTTTTTCTTAATTTTGCAAAACTATGAGAAAAAAAAATCTCTTACAAAAGTTTTCCTTTTCAGGAAATTCTGGCTTTTTCTCCCCAGAATTGCATGATACAAACTCAATTCTGACTTTTTTCTCAGAATTGGTTGATATAAACTTGCAATTGCGAGAAATAATATCAGAATTGCGAGAATTCTGACTTTTTTTTTTTTTCTTAGAAATGGATGATATAAACCCGCAATTGCAAAAAAGTTGCATTTACTTGTACTTTTACTTTAAATTCAATTACATTTAAAAAAAAATTGTACTTGAGTATAAGTCTTAAAGTATGTGATATTTGTTGTACACTGTAAAACCCGACAAGTTACGTTAACTCAAACCGTTTGAGGAAACCAATAAATATGTGTAGCTACTATAAACTCATCCACATTGAGTTAATTTAATAAATGAATAATCATAACAACAATTATAATACATTAATACTTGAGTATTTGAGGGTATAACTTATAAGATTATGATTGTTTATAACACAATGGACGGCATATTAAATCTTCATTTCTAATGGACTATTTTATATACATTTTTTTACATTATATTACGTTTTATTTTGATGGTCCACTTAGTCTATTGTCTATAAGCAACTTTCCAACTACATGTCAGCTAACACTCCTTAGAGTATTAGTAGACTTAGCTTAAGGTTAGGCTATGTAGAAGGTTCAAGTTACTTTTTTTCAGATTGTCTTTTGGTGATCCATTAAAATATATTGTTTGCAAATATTTAGCATACTACTAAACAATTACTGCTAGCTAACATATTATAAGGTTTTTTATAATGCATTATGCATTAATTACAATGCCTTAAGAATACCCTTATAATGTATTATAAATACAGGCTTCATAGAAAGTGTTAACAAAATTTTTATACTTTTTAACCACAAATGCGCATATTTGCACTATAGTTTTTTGTGCATATTTGCACAAAATTGCTGATTTTACTAGATAAGACCCTTATTCCTCAGCTGGGTTTGTGTAGAGCCCTGTGAAGCTGCATGGAAACTGCAATTTGGACCTTCAACCTGTTGGCCACCACTGAAGTCCACTCTATGGAGAAAAATTTCTCAAAAAAACTACTTTCTTTGCAACTGAAGAAAGAGACACATGAATATCTTGGATGGCATGAGTGTAAGGAAATTTTAATTCTAAAAAAGGGAATTTCTCCTTTAACACATCATCTCAACTACACTTTCCTCCTGAAGACCTGTGTGGCTCTGGAATCCACCTGGAACTTCCCTGAGGAACAGTTTTAATAAGAAGGCCAGAATAGGAATATTCCCGCTGTCCAACTCCTGAAACATTCAGCTCCTGACAGCCTTTCACTGACCTGTTGACCCTGAACAGGCCACTCTTATTGAGACAAACACACATTTGACAAATACAATCTCTGCACAGAAGTTACAAACCCACACTGTACTCACCATGCTTGTCCATAAATGTGTGTGAGCACTAGTGGAAACACTTGTTTGTCTGTCAAAACCAGAAAAACCAAAAAAGCCGAAGAAATAAAAGAAATTCATCTACCGCAAACCATTTAAATTTTTTAATGAAGTATAATTTAAATAATATATTAATGGGCCTATAATAAAATAAAGGGTTCTTTACTGGCATCAATGGTTCTATAAAGAACCTTGAACATTCCATGGAACATATCAAAGGCAGAAAAGGTTCTTTATAGTCAAAAAAGGTTCTTTAGATTTTTAAAATGTTCTTCAAAATGGTTCTTTTAAGAACTGTTCACTGAAAGGTTCTTTGGAGAACCAAAAATGGTTCTTCTATGGCATTACTGCAAAAACCCCTTTGGCACCTTTGTTTTTAGGAGTATACCAGCTAAATGCTTTTGAAAAGTAAGATGTTTTAATATTAATGTTGCATTTATTTGATCCAAAGTATATCAAAAACAGTACAATTTTGAAATAGTTTTACTATTTAAAATAACTGTTTTCTATTTGAATATATTTTAAAATGTAATTTATTTCTGTGATTTCAAAGCTGAATTTTCAGCATAATTACACATGATCCTTCAGAAATCATTCTTATATTCTGATTTGCTGCTCAAAAAATATTATTATATATTGAAAACAGCTGAGACATTTTTCAGGTTTTTTGATGAATAGAAAGTTTAGAAGAACAGCATTTATTTATTTATTTATTTATTTATTTATTTATTTATTTATTTATTTTTGGAAAATAAAGAGGTAAAGACGTGGTCAACCCCCTATAAAATCTGGAAGACCAGCTAAATCTTTTGCATAAATAATCTTTTGTAAAGTTATAAATGTCTTTATCATCAATTTAAATATTGATAATAAAAAAAAAATGTTTCTTGAACTGCAAATCATATTAGAATTCCTTCTGAAGGATCATGTGACGCTGAAGACTGGAGTAATGATGCTGAAAATTTAGCTTTGATCACAGGAATAAATTACATTTTAAAATATATTCAAATAGAAATCAGCTAGACCTATTTTAAACAGTAAAACTATTTCAAAATTATATTGCTTTTGCTGTACTTTGGATCAAATAAATGCATTCTTGGTGAGCAGAAGAGACTTAGCCTAATAAGAATCTTACTGTACAAAAACTTTTGACTGGTAGCGTATAAGCTAATAAACATCTATTAAAACATTTCATTCATACCTTACACGCCAGTTAATTTAATTTCCACCACACTGAACAAATTTGGCCATGATTTTATCCGAGAAATAATTGGGTAAAGTGTTGATAAATGACAGTGAATGCACTGCATACCACGATCGGCCGCTAGATGTCCAGCTGGCATAGCAGAAGTGAATGCAATCCACAGTTTGAATGCACAACATGCATATAAAACCACCTGACAGCCCATCACTCCCTGTGATTGTGAATGTGTTTCTGACTAATAAAGCGGCTGATGTCTATTCTTTCATTGTCTCATGCAGTGTTTCTGTTCCAGCTATTTTCGCATGCAGCTTGTGTTTTCACTGTACGTAATTCACATGATGGACATTTGGGCTTTTTAATTACTCACCTGCCGACTGTCAACCTTAACAAGAGCCCCTTTACAGACTCCAACAAATAGGCCTGTTTCTGAAACCAAGAAATAGACCAAGCAGAACCAGTAACAATTGCCTGTGAAAATGATCCTTTTCAAAGAGCTCCTATTTCAATAATAAATCTTATTTTACATAACTGATTAGGCATAGATAATGATGCAGTAATTATTATGAATGATTGCTGAATGAATAATCAGTGAAGTATGGTTAACACAGTATAATTTAGTAAGGACTGCACAAGACGCCCGTATGCAGAGGTTAATGTATTAACGCTGCACTGATTACACTGCGTTCTAGAAAGTGATTTAAGAAGGAACAAATAAAGGAGAGAACGACGGGGAAACAAACGGGCTGCCATCCAACCCGTTTCTGTCAATATCATCACTGTTTCAATTGCAGGGTTCAGCACTGAACGGCTGTCGGTATTTATCAGACGCAGGCAGTGCCAGAGAAAAGCAAAAGCAGCTGCACATCGGACCGCTTGAGGGCGCTGGAGCGCCGACTTGCGGAAATGTTGGCTGTGTTGCATACTGCGCAGTACACACAGTTTTATTTATTTATCTATTTTGAATAGCAGTATATGTTCCATTCTTCAACTACAAACGTTGTAAACGACGTAGCAAGTTGTCCCATGACTTCAGTTTCGCGCCTCCTCTGCCTTCGTCAAGGCAACAGGGCGATAGAGGAGTATGTTGAAGATTTTTGTGGACTGTGCCATCTTGTTGCTTTTAATGATGTGGCCCTTAAGGACATTTTTAGAGTGGGTTTAAATGAGCCCATGCGTTCTCAATTGCCTGGGGAAAGATTCATTGGTCATTGGAACAATATATTGACTTTGCTTTGTTGCTGACGGGTTCCTCAAATACTTTGGGGGTTGCAGATGAGGAACACGTCACATCTGCCAAGCCACAGCCAGTTCACGTCATGCCTGCTGCTCCAAAGCCTGCTCACATCATGCCTGCTGCTCCAAAGCCTGCTCACGTCATGTCTGCTGCTTCAAAGCCTGCTCACGTCATGTCTGCTGCTTCAAAGCCTGCTCATGTCATGTCTGCTGCTTCAAAGCCTGCTCACGTCATGCCTGCTGCTCCAGGGCCTGCTCATGCCAAGCCTGCCGCCATCCCAGAGCCTGTTCACAAGATGGCCGCCCTTCCAGAGCCAGTTCACAAGATGGCCGCCATCCCAGAGCCAGCTCACAAGATGGCCGCCCTTCCAGAGCCTGTTGCCAAGATGGCCGCCATGCCAGAGCCAAGACAAGATGGCTGCCATGCCAGAGCCAAGCCAATCCACGGTCCCTATACCAGAGCCACGCCATGCCTCGTCTGATCTGCCAGAGCCATGCCATGCCTCGTCTGATCTGCCAGAGCCACGCCATGCCTCACCTTATCCTTCAGAGCTTCATCATGTCATGATTGCAAGTGTGATGGACCCACCAATGATGTCAGTGAGAGCTGCTGGCATCCCAGTGGTCCCTACACCCACTAGCCCGGTGGGTCTCCCTCTATCCACTGCGCTGCCTGTGATGGCCATCGCCATTTTAAGTGTGTGGGCTGCACACTGCATCACAGAGGCCACGTCTGTCCACGAATCTGCTCCAGAAGCCTCGTCTGACCATGAGTCTGCTGCGCCAGTGCCTCCAGAGGTGGCAGTACCAGCTGCAGAACCTTCCAAGGAGGCGGCGTACACAGCAGAACCTCCCAAGAGGGTGGCACCCTTTTATGAACTTCCTGCTCTGCCTGCACCGCCAAGGCTTCCTGCTCTGCCTGCACCGCCAAGGCTTCCTGCTCTGCCTGCACCGCCAAGGCTTCCTGCTCTGCCTGCAACGCCAAGGCTTCCTTCTCTGCCTGCTCCGCCAAGGCTTCCTTCTCTGCTTGCTCCGCCAAGGCTTCCTTCTCTGCTTGCTCCGCCAAGGCTTCCTGCTCTGCTTGCTCCGCCATGGCTCCCTGCTCTGCCTGCACCGCCCTGGTTTCCACTGCTCCACAACGCAGGTCCTCCAGATCTTCTCCATGATCCAGGTCTGCCATTACTCCATGCCCCAGGCCCTCCACTGTTCCACAGCCTGCCACTGCTGCACGGCCCAGGACCTCCACTGTCTCACTGTCTGCCACTGCTCCATGGCCCAGGTCCTCCCGTGCTTCACTGTCTGTCGTTGCTCCATGGCCCAGGTCCTCCCGTGCTTCACTGTCTGCCGTTGCTTCACGGTCCAGGACCTCCATGTTTCCACTGTCTGCCACTGCTCCATGGCCCAGGTCCCCCCATGCCCCAATGTCTGCCTCTGCTCCATGGCCCAGGTCCTCCAGAGTGTCAGGGTCCACCTCTGCACCAGGGCCCTGGTCCAGGCCCTGACTTGAGACCTGTTCCCCTACATGGACCTGGCCCTCCATCCTGCCCTCTATTTCGCCCCTGCTCTACCACCCTCCTGGACTTGTTGATTTTGGGTTTGGTTTTGGCGTCTGGAGCCGCCCGTAGAGGGGGGGAAATGTAACGGGTTATTTGGGTTTTGTTTTGGGGTTTTCTTCATGTTCATGTTTTCATGTCTTTTAATTTGTATTTGTTTCATGCTGTTGTGTTTGGCTTCCCTTTCCCTGTTTTCCTGCCATTGGTCCCCCTGTTCCATGTGTCTTGTTCTGATTGGTTGCTATGTCTTGTTCCCTGTTTTTCATTGGTTTGTTTGTATCATGTGACCTGTATTGTCTTGTATAAATAGGCCTTATGTTTCTTTGGTTCCCTGTCGTGTATTGATGTTGTAACCGCTGTTTGGCGAGTGTCTGTTTTTAGTCAAGTCTATTCTATTCTAGTTCATGCCAAGTCTGTTTGGTCAAGTCTGTTCAAGTCAAGTCTCGTTTGTTTTGGATTATGTTTGGATTATGGATTTCGCACATGTGAATAAACTGCCTTCACCTTACATCTCATCATTCAGTGGACTTAATCGTTACAACTAATAAGAAAAAATGACTTTAAATAAACTAACATTTGTGCTTTATTGTTTTTTTTTCTGGCTGAAGAGTGTCAACCTTTCTTCTCCTGCGTTTTACTGTACAGACGTGAATTTATTTTTCCTTCAGCCTGAGGCTTATTCATTTCACTTTTTGGTGTGAAAGATAATTTACAGTTTTTCTCAATTGCTTAAACACATTTCTTGAAATTATGCCTCTTATTTGCGAAACTCTAAACACAAATCCACAACTCCTAACTCATTTCCCCAAACTTCCTATATTGAGGTCAAAATGAAGCTCTCCACTCAAAACAATTCAATCTTGCTGAAAAACCAAACTTTGCTTTCAGACATGACACACAAATCCTCAAAAACAAACACACTACAACACAGTTTTACACACTGATGATATAAATTCAAAACAATACTACAAAAACAATACAAATAAAAAACTTTTCACATGATGAACACAACAAATCTATGCCTTTGCAAGTGTTTTATTCCTTAATTTAATGTACTGTAGAGTACAGTACAAAACAGCAAAAAACAACAAAATAATTATTCTGCCCAGCATCCTGTCTTTGGTCTGGGACAGGCCAAAGAACCTCTTCAGCATCACAGGCTAAATTAGCCCTGGCCAGGCAGCAGGGGTAATATCCTCTTGCATGCCTGATCCAACCCTGGCACTCATCAACTAAAATATACGAGACTGCTTGTCTTCTTGCCCTTGCCCTTCCTCTGTCTCTTCCATGTTGTTGTCGTCATCGTCCTCCTTCTCCTCCTCCTCTTCCTCTTTCACCTCCTACTCTTCCTCTTCAAAATTACACATTACTGTGTGTAGGATATTGATTGAAAACTGGATAGGATTCACAGTTACACTTGTACTAGTGGTCTGACAAAAAAAAAAAAAATAAATAAAAGCACACAGCGTCATTGTGAAACAGAAAAAAAAAGAAAAGAAATATGGGCACAAAGGTGAAAATAAAAATAAGAAAGTCCACTGTCAGAATTTGTAACTCCTGTGTTGTCCTCTGTCTATATGCTTTCCAATGGAAGGTTCATGAGATGTACCTTTGATCTATTTCAGAGAACTGCTTTATCATTGGTTGATCTATATTATCTTCATTAGTGAAAGTCAAGATTCACTTGAATAATTCATGGCAAATTTACAAAAAGTCTAATAGAAATGTGTAGAATATATGATTGACAGTTTAGGACAACTAGATCCAAAATTTTGCATTTAGGTGATTTATACGATGAGCTAATGACTTGATGTTTTGAGGGGTAAGACTATTGAACAGAGAACTACAGTATATAATACATTTTGAGCAACATGACAATAGCAACTGATAATATAGGAAACTGCAGACAAATGTATATTTCATTTCTGATCTGAGAAATGCACCAAAGTGACTGAGAAAAACTTTTATCCTTTTATCTCCATCGAAGGTTCTGATGGGTGTGTGCTAAATTTTGACTCCTAGTGTTTCCAGTTGGGTAATTGTGTGCTAATTGAGCTCAAACTTCGCAGACTTGAGTGAACAATATTGAATGCTTGTGCTTTCTAAATGACCTCATGGTGTAAGCACTGAGAAATGTAGGGATTTGTGTGTAGAGTTTTGAAGTAACAGTTCACCAAATATAACTCATGTGTCAAAGCAGGAAATAGTGTTTATAGTTTAGGGAAATGGGTGTGCTTTTTCAAAAATGGCGTTATAGTTTTGAAATTTTAGTTCAAAAGACTGGTTATAGTGTTTTAGCAATTGAGAAAAACTGTAATTTTTTATTTTTTAAAACAAGCAATCCCTGTCCAGATTTGAAAAGTAACGCGAATGTAACTCAAAAAGTAACGTAACACATTACGTTCCATATAGAGTAACTAAGTTACGTTATTAGTTACTTTTTAGGGAGTAACACAACATTGTAATGCATTATTTTTAAAAGTAACTTTCCCCAACACTGGGTAAGACACATGTGAATAGCTAAAACTAATCAGCTAAAACAATTACAGTAGCCTAAATGAAGATAACAGTTTTGTATTACAAGTTTTTTTTTTTTATATTATTTTTAAATTATGCATTATCTAATTACAGTGCCCTCCACTAATATTGGCACCCTTTGTAAATCTGCTATTAGGCTATTTATCCTTTTGTTTATCATTAATTTAAAAAATCACAAAACATATAATTGAAGTAAAACAATGGAAAGTAGAGGGAAAATCTCATTATTAAATAAATGTTTTTCTCTAGTTCAAGTTGGCCACAATTATTTGCACCCAATTATTGTAACATCCTTTTCCCAATATAACAACTTAAAGTTTTCTCCTACAATGCCTGATTTTGGAGAACAGTTTGGAAATTAGAGACCATTTCTTTATACAAAAGAAAGATTCCCAGCTCCATGTTAGTGCTTCATCTCTTTAGTTCAGCCCACTCATTTTCTACAGCGTTCTGGTCAGGGAACTGAGACAGTCATAGCAGAAGCTTCATTTTGTGCTCAGAGGCACATTTTTGTGTTGATTTTGATGTTTGTTTTGCATCATTGTCCTGATGGAAGATCCATCCATGGCCTATTATAAGAGTTCTAACAGAGGCAGTTTCATTCTGTTGGTTTAATAAAATGATGCCATATCTGAACAAGACGTCCAGGACCTCAGGCAGAAGAAACAGGCCAACAACATTAAATACCCAGCAGTATTTTTAACTGTGGGCATGGGGTACTTTTTTATCACTGTTTGCACCAAACCCCATCTGGTGGGTTTGCTGCCAGAAAGTTCTTTTTTAGTTTCATCTGACCATAAAACCCTGTCGGTTTGAAGTTCCAATCATGTCTGACAAGTGAATATGCTGGAGTTTGTTTTTGAATGAGCGAGGAGGATTTTTCTTAAAACCCCTTCTAAACTTGTGGTGATGTAGGGGCTGTTTGATATATTTTTAGGCTTTTTGACCCCAAGACCCAACTAATCTCTTCAGTTCTCCAGCTGTGATCCTTAGAGAGACTTTAGCCACTCCTCAGTGTGCATTAGGACAATATAGACACACATCCTCTTCCAGGCAGATTTGTACCATCTTTAGTTGATTGGAACTTGTTAATTACTGCCCTGCAGTCTTTTAAAGAACCTTCTCTTTCTTACATTTAAAAAAATCTGAAGAACTTTCCTTTGCCACAAAGAACCTTTTGTGACAGAAAGGTTCTTCAGATGTTAAAGGTTCTTCATGGAACCATATAGACAAAAATGTTCTTCAATGGCATCATGAAGCGCCTTTATTTTTAAGTGTGTGATGGTGGAAATGGGGATTTTTAATGCTTTAGCTCTTTTCTGACAGCCACTTTCTATTTTGTGAAGCCCAAGAATCTTGTTCTGCATATCAGAACTATATTTTTTGGTTTTACTCCTTATGATGAATGATTAACGTAATTTGGCCTTTGTGTTCCTCATATTTATACTCCTGTGGAATTCAGGAAGTCATGGCAGGACAATTTCATGTGTGCTAAAAATATGTAAATATGAATGGGAATATACTTCAGAGATATTTTACTCATTAGAATTTCTAGGGGTGCCAATAATTGCGCCCAACTTGTGTTTCATAATGTGGTTCCCCCCACTTTAAATTGTTTCACTTCAGTGAATGGTTAGAATTTTGTGATTATTTTTTTTTTAAAAGATTAAAAGGATAAACAATGCAGATTTATTTTCACTGCCACTTTTGGTTATATTTACCAAGGGTGCCAAAATTAATGTAGGACCCTGTAAATGTACTAATTTCCATACATTTCCAGAACAGTGTTGCTGGAAAGAAAAAAAAAAAAAAAAAAAAAAAAAAAATTAAACAGCTAAAACCTGCCTAGGCTGGTTGCCTGCCTGGTATTAGCTGGTTTAAGCTGGAAGTAGCTGGTTTTAGCTGGTCTCCCAGCCTGGTTGGCCAGCTAAAACCATCCAACCAGCCTAGGCTGTTTTTTCAGCAGGGAGAACATTGGTTAAAAACAGGTTCAAATTTCTTGTTGCACCAGTCAGAAATTTTTTTGATGGTTTCTTTACACTAGATACAGCAACGTGTTAGATGGTAATACCAAGTTACTTTGATATGCACCATGATACTAAATGATTACCATATTCATGTACCATTGTATTTGCGCTGTACTCAAAGGCACTTCAAAGAATATTGTTCTACTTTTATGTTATTGTTACAAAAAAAAAGACATTAACTGTAAAGAGATTTCACAGCAGTCTATTTTGGTTTGGATGGTTACCTAATGCAATGGGAGAATTGTGTGTGTGTGTGTGTGTGTGTGTGTGTGTGTGTGTGTGTGTGTGTGTGTGTGTGTGTGTGTGTGTGTGTGTGTGTGTGTGTGTGTGTGTGTGTGTGTGTGTGTGTGTGTGAGTAAGTGGCCTTGTGTATATGGGGTGTAAAGTCAGAGCAGACGGCTGGTTTTCTCAGTCTACTGGTCACAGTCTGCACAGCAGCACACCTGAGACGTGTGTGAGGGAACAGAGCCAAGCTTATTCTTTCCAATGCAGCTCTAAGTTTAATAACGCTTGCAATTGGAATGGATGGGTGCAGAAGAGCTCTGCTAAGACTGTGAAGCTCACCTGAGTAAGTGAGAGCGCTTTTGGTTGCTTTCCACAAGACTTTTCCATTTGACAGTATAGGAAAATAACATTTACAAGTGTACCAGCAGAGTCTTAGATAGAGAACTAGTGATAAATAAAAAGCTTAAATAACAGAGAATTAATAAAGAGTTCTTTGAAGGGACAAACACATTATCATAAATCTAAACAATACATGCTATTTCATAATTTCATTTCATAATGTCTATATATAATTATACTTCTTTTATGGCATGACTGAAAACCCCTTTACATTTACATTCATGCATTTAGCAGACGCTTTTATCCAAAGGAACAAAGAGGAACAAAGCTATTTGTCAAAGAGCCATAATACACAATGCCAGGTTTATTATGCAACTAGAACAGGAGACTTTCTTTTTAAACGTGTAATGCTGATGTTGTTTTCAATGCCAGAAATCACACATTTCAGGCTCCAGCTTGAAACGAAAAAAACAAACAAAACAGAAATATACCTTTCTCCTGCATTAACCCAAACCCAGATAAAAGGCGTTCAGCCAGCAAGCGCTGAAATTGGCTCCCCACAGGCTGCTTTTGCTTATGAAAGAGAACAAGTCCTGATGGCTTTTATGATAAATATCTTTAAAGAGGTAAATAATGAGCAAACCTGCTCCCACCGGACTGGAAACTCTTCACTGCTGTGATCACTCAGTAAAACTCCTGCTCAGGGTTATTAATGTGAGAAACGTGGAGTGACAGATCTGAGGAAATAAGATGAAATCTGTAGATCCGGAGTTTCTTTCCCCTGTCCTTAGGCAAATCGCTTTCATTTACGGCAAAGTAAACTGAATTCTGCCATAAGAAGCTTTTTGGGTAAGGTAATGGTGCGTTTTGTAGTGATTGCATTTCGATTAGAGAGATGCATTTAATGCTGCAGCTGTGTCTCAACATTATATCCAATGGCTGTGAAATTCACAGATAATCCCTGTGAAATGGGCTGGAACATGGAAATTCTGCAGTTTATGGAGTCTAATGAGTGGTGTGGGCTCTTTGTCTATTATAATGAATCATGACCTCACGCAGTGCTTTGACTTTGTTCCTCTCGTTTGACGCACTGACCCCAAGACACCCATCTTTCTCTTAAAAAAAAACAAAAAACATTTTAACATAAAACACAGCATTTATTTTTGAGATATTCAAGTAGTTCACCCAAAAATGACAATTTGCTGAAAACGTACTAATCCTCAGGCCATCCAAGATGTAGATGAGTTTGATTCTACACTGAAACAGATTTGGAGAAATGTAGCATTACATCACTTGCTCAACAATAAATGGGTGCCATCAGAATGAGAGTCCAAACAGCTGAGAAAAACATCACAATAATCCACAAGTAATCCACACCACTCCAGTCCATCAATTAACATTTTATGAAGAGAATAGCTGTTTGTTTGTAAGAAACAAGTCTATTATTAAGGCCTGTTTTACGTCAAGTCCATAATACATTCTCCAGTGAAAAATCATTTGAATTAGGAAAAAAATATGCACAGATCAAGCAAAAACAGCCCAAGACGGTGGTAAACAAAGATGTTGGTGATTTTGATCTGAGAGGAAAACAAGGAAAGGACTTTTTCTCTGGAACAAGCATGCCAAGCCAGGAGTGGTGTGGATTACTTGTGTATTATTGTGATGTTTTTATCAGCTGTTCTGACGGCACCCATTCACTGCAAAGGATCTATTGGTGATCAAAGTAATGCTACATTTCTCCAAATCTAGTTCCCATGAGGAAACTAAGTTCACATCTTGGATGGTCTCAGGGTGAATACATTTTTAGCACATTTTTATTTTTGGGTGAACTATTTCTTTCATCTGCTTCTATATACAGTTGCAATCAAAGTCATTCAACCCCCAGAGATTGCAGCACTTTTCAATACAAGGTTTTATTAAGATCCAGGACTTTATAAAAAGTGCATTTATAACATTACTGGTAAATGATAATGTTAATATATAATGTAATATTTTTGAGTTCTATGATTTTTTTTTTTTAATAACACAGCTATGTCATAATTATTCAAGCCCTACTCAACAATTCTGTTTTTTGTCACTTATTTGTATATTATAGTGGGGAACAAAATTGTCTTAAAACACAGTTAAGCCTTAAGAAACTCTAATGGAAAACAGAATTAGCTTAAGCTGTTTCACATACAGTGCCTTGCAAAAGTATTCATACCCTGTCATGTTTTTCACGTTTTATGTTGCAGCCTTATGTTAAACTGCTTTAAATTTCTTTTTTTCCACATCAATCTACACTCCATGCACCATACTGACAAAGCACAAAACAGGTTTGTAACAAATTTATTAGAAATAAAAAACTGAAAAGATCCTGTTGCATAAGTATTTCTGGGACACTACAAATTTAGCTCAGGAGCATTCATAGATGTTACTACACTTCGAGTGGAGTTAAACTGTGGCAAATTCATTTGAATGAGTATGATTTAGAAAGGCACACACCTCTCAGAAAAGGTCTAACAGATTAAAATACATATCCAAGCAAAAACCAAGTCCTGAGGTCAAGATAACTGCCTGTAGAGCTCAGTGACCGACTTGCGTTAAGGCAATGATCTAGGGAAGAGTTCAGAAAAAAAATCAGCTGCATTGAAGGTTCACAGAAGCATTATCCATAATGGAAGACGACTGGAACAACTAGGACTCTTGAAAATGTCTGCCAGCCCCCATCCAAGCTGACAGAGCTTGAGAGGTGAAAAGGTGAGGCAAAGAATGGCAGATAATTGCCAAATGCAGATGTGCAAAGCTTGTCACATCATACCCAAAAATACTTGAGGCTGTAAAGGTGCTTCAACTATTTACTGAGTTAAGGGTATGAATACTTATGCAATATACTTATTTCAGTGTTTTATTTTTAATAGATTTGTAAAATTTGCAATTCTGGTCTTTGGAGTGTAAATTGATGTGGGGAAAAACTAATTTAAAGCAGTTTAACATAATGCTGCAACAAAACAAAATGTGAAAAAAATAAGGGGTATGAATACTTTTGCAAGGCACTGTATATACACTTAGCCCATGCATGTACTGAAGTTTGAGTAGCTAATATGATAAAGTCAATATGACAAATAATTGTATTACTTTAGAAAGTCTAAGGCTATATATAGTTTTCAAAGACATTAAAAGTTCCTAGAGACCCAGCTGGCAGCCTTATTCCTTAGCTTAAAATGTGTTGAACCAGAAAACCTTTGAGGGTGTTGAAGAAAAAGCACAATATCATAAAATGTTTGATCAGAACAACTGAGGAAAAACCTGCAATGTACAGTCAAAGACTTTTGACCCAATGAAAGGTGGAAAAAACATTTCAATGCAGATTATAAGATGAACCTCTTGCCGAATACCACTCTTTACCCAAGAAGAACACAAAAAGCTAACTTGAACATGCTAAAATTAATTTAGATAGACCTGCGGAATTCTGGAGGAGTGTTTTATGGAGTCTTTTGAAATGTTTCGCAGGTCAAGGGGATTGAATATTTCTGATTGCAACTGTTGATTGCAACTATAATTTAGATTGCAACTTTTGCGGAGCAAATCATTTCCCATATAGCAAAAATCGTCTGGCCCAGACCCATCAGAGTCCGTGCAATAGACTGGTTTTGTTTTGCACAACGGGCCAATACTGGCACGGATTCATTTTTCCACATCTGAACCAGAACCGGGCCAGCTCCGGGCCAGATGTGGATTTCTTTTTTAATGATCTGTCCCAGATATGGGGCGGATCTGGTCCAGTACCATGCCCAGATGGACTCGGCCCAGATTTGCTCTGTGACTGTTGTTCACACCCACTGAAATCCAGGCTTGGGCTGAATCCATGTTAAAGCACTGAAACGGATGTGACTGTTATGCGGATTTGCCTGTTAAAAAACGGATCCGGCACAGAGTCAGCTGCTGTCTGGGTTCTAAGCATTGCTCTATTCTCAGTCTATTTGGCAACACTTATTCCAGCATTCTGTTTATTGATACACGACAACCATCATTCCTTTCTTTTATAAATACACACAAAAGAAATCCAGATTTTTCAAGCTGAGTGTTTATTTGTACTGGTGACAGTGAACAGCAATATTGCACATACTGCAAGCCAGTTAAAATGCACATTTTCTAAGTAGTAAACACTCAGGCCCTTCAATCTAGAGATCATTAGCTTTACATCTACTGTGCAGACTGAAGTAAGCATAGCGTACACAAAATATTAGCATAGTTTGTTACTTTAGGAATGTGAAATTGTGTTTGGTCTATACTGAAGAAATCAAACCTAATTACTAATACTACAAAGAGCTGCTAATAAAATACATCTCCCTTTTCAGAGGATCATCGCTGTGACGTCGCTGTGCTTTTCTCTTAATGAAAGTTAAGAGACTTTATTTTAGATTTTTTCTTCCTTTTTAAACTTTTTTAATATTAATTCATGTATACCAGTGACTAAATCTCAGCTACAGCATTCATTGCACTATGGTTAGAAAATGCTCTGTTATATTGATATCCTAAGTTAGACATTCATTTCTTACACTAAGTTAGATACACTATATGGCCAAAGGCACTGATGTTGGATGAGGGTCAACTGATGTTAATGGGGTTCAAGTCTGGGCTTCACTGGAATTACTGGAATAGCAAAACCCATTAATTTGAATGAGATGTTCACATACTTCTGGCCATATAATGTAGCAGAGTGTTACAGGTGTGTAGATTGACAATGAAATGTCATTTTTTTGTTCCATGTCTTTGGTTAATAAATGAATTCAAATCTCTAATGCACTATTTTTTTTAAACAATATAGATAAATATTGTCTCTCAAAATACAAATGAAAATACTTGGAGGTTACAAATAGAGGAATAATCTCTGTCACAGAATTGTTCTTGTGATATAAATAATATACCTATTGAATTACCACTATTCAAACATTTCTTACTGTAAAACTATGTGATATATGTTTGTCACAAACAATCACAATTTACACAAAGAGTCATAAATTCTAAAAACACAGCGTGGCAATACAGTACTTGGTACAATGGTACACACTTCAAATGATCTTCATTACATAACAGCTAAGAAGTTATGCATTTGTGCAATCACACAGACGGTCCAGATGGCTCTAAGATGGTGGTATGTTACAGTAAACTCTTAAAGTCTTATTTTTATTGAGAATTCAGAGCAGTTCTGGGTTTTAAAGGAAATGTTCACGGTTGAAAAGTCATGTTCTATGTCCCTTAGTTTGTACAAAAGTATTGTGTTTAAATTATTGCACAATGTATGTCTACGGGGCAAGACGTTCATGTCTTGTGTGATATATGAGCTGCAGGTTTCTCAATCGTAATTGTGACTATTAATACAGTGAGATATTGCAATATTGTAAGCACAATTTTTGCTTTTTTGTAGAAAGTGAGGGACAAAATATTTTTAAATTCTGTGGTAATCAACAGAGTATCAAAGACACAGTCATAGAGCTTGTATTGAACCATGAACATTTCTTTAATGTACAGTTAATGTATAGTTGTGCTGTATAGTGAGTATAATATTTCCTGTTAAAATAAAGGGTAACACTCTACAACAAGGTCTCAGTAATTAACAGTGAGTTAGTGCATTGAGTAAGGAATAACTGACAATGGGCTGTTGAATTATTAGCAAATAATGCACACTCGAGGAGGTGATTTAAGGGCTGTAAGTTTAACAGCTTCAAGAAGAGCAGCGTTACCGTTTGTCAGGTTCATTTTGCTACTGAGAAATGTCATGTAGCTTTTCATTTAACTGTTAAAGTTTTAGGGCAGCACTGACAAAAAAAAAAATAAAAAAAAAAAAATAATAATAATAATAATTAGCTGTGTGTAAGTAAGCTGTGTGTTTTCCTAAAATAACTGCACACCTTAAAATGTTCATCAACCAATCGGATTCAAGCTTTCAACAGCCTGTTAGTATAACATTAACAAACAATAAACAAAATGTAATTTTTATGTTAACGAATGTAGTAACAAATGTTAAGAAATAAACCTTATTGTAAGTGTTACCAAAGAAAGAACAGAACAGGAAACAAGACATATAATGTCATAGGAGGAAATCTGATCCTTCATTATGAAATTATAGCTTGAAGAGCTCACTATCTCTGCATTCTGGAATGTCCAGTTTCTTAGTGGAACATTCTAGAATATCCGAGAGGTTCATTATTCTAGAGCACCTCATTGGTCTAATACTCTGGAATGTCCAGCTGATACAATACTTCAGAATGTCTTCTCCATTTGCTATACCTCTACAGAATTTACTAACATCTACAGACTTGCCAACCTGTGTGCTCTATAAATCCTGTCCCAGTCTTTCTATCTCATCGATCAGGAAGTCAATGTCAGACCTGGTTACAGCCGCATTAGAGACGACCATTCTGAAGAAGTTGACCTTATCACCTTGAGGCTGGTAGCCCACCATTGTCGTCCCACACTCCATCATCATTGCCTTGATCTTGGGGGCAACCTAGATAGAAGGCACAGGACAGATGCTTAAGGTAACCTGGCTAGTGGTGAAATATGTTATCAGTTACATAAGAGCAGCTTATGTTGACTAAGAAAGAGTGAGTCTGAGTATCATCTCACCTTATGAAGACGTTGTCTTTTCTCCTCTCCATCTGGCAACAGTCGCAGGCTTGGAGGAATGTACCAGAAACACACATTGGTGTGCTGGGGCTATAATACAGAAAGAAGGGCAGCATTAAAAAGGTATGAATCTGAATAATACTAGAGTATGTGACTGACATGTGATGGTAAACTCTGTTGTGACTGTTTTCACTCACCTCCCCTTGAAACACCATCTGATATCCTTCTCGGTTCTTTATCTTGTGGTAGAGATACTCAGAGAGCTCCAGACATCTGTCAATGTGCTTCTCAAAGCCTATAGTGCCCTATTAAAGACAGCAGATTCATTACATGACAATTGATAATCTACACAGACATCTTTGTGTTGGATCGACATTAATTCTACACATGACAATACAGTAAAGATACATCCAACATCCATCCATCAACCCATTTATCCATTTAACTGTTAGTCCATCCATCCATCTGTCCACTCCATGCTACAACTGTTCAATTTCCACCCATTAATCCATCATCCATCTAATCATTCATCCAACCATCTATTCATACATACAACTGTTTGTTTCACCCATTTATCCATCATCTATCCAACTATTCATCCATCCATCATCCATCTAACTGTTCATCCATCCATATATTCATCCTTTCATCAGTTAATCTTTCATTCATCCACTATCAACTATTCATCCATAGTCTAGCGATCAACCCATTCATCCTTCATTCATCCAACCATTAATTTATCCATCCATCAATCATCCAACTATTAATCCATCATCCATCCACCCCTTCAAACATGTAACCTTTCATCTTCCACCGATTCTTCCAACCATCCGTTATTAAAGGAGAACTCCGGTGTGATTTTGACCTGAAGTGTATTGAATCATGATACCGAGTGTGAACGTACCTTGCATATCTCATCTCGGTTTGTGTCCAGCTGTCCGAAATCTGGGGTCAGTTAGCCGATGCTCACAACAGGTTGTCAGTGAGAGTCAACAGGGCATCGGAATAGCCGATGTAGTTTCCTTCGTGCTCGACACTCGACTTATCGTGACTACATTTAAGATGGCGGCGACCGGATTTTCTTTTCCAGGTACTGTCTGTATAAATCTTCTTGTAAACAAATTACCGGTGCTTTTTCTGAGTTCTCAATGTCTCGTTTTAAATGTCAGGGCCCTTGGAAGTCTACCAATGAAGTGTGGAGCTACTTTGTGCCTCGTAAATGGCGTAAAACAGTGATTTATTTACATGGCTATTCCGATGCCCTGTTGACTCTCACTGACAACCTGTTGTGAGCATCGGCTAACTGACCCCAGATTTCGGACAGCTGGACACAAACCGAGATGAGATATGCAAGGTACGTTCACACTCGGTATCATGATTCAATACACTTCAGGTCAAAATCACACCGGAGTTCTCCTTTAATTCCAACTGTTCATCCATCCATCCATCCATCCATCCGTCCATCCATTCAACATCCAACTATTTATCCATCGCCCATCCACCCCTTTAAACATGCAATCGTTCATCTTCCACCCATTCTTCTAACATCCATCATTAATTCCAACTGTTCATCCATCCAAGCAACTAACTATTCATCCATCCATCATCCATCTATTCATCCATTCATCAATTAACCCATCATCAATTTAATATTCCATTCATCCATCCACCCCTTCATACATAGAACCGTTCAACTTCAGCCCCTTTTAACCATCATCCATGCATCATCCATCTAATCATTCATCCATCCATCTATTCATGCATCTATCATCCGTCCACCCTCCCCTTCATATATACAACCATTCAACTTCCACCCATTTATCCATCATCCATCTAATTGTTCATCCATCTATTCATCCATTCATCAATTAATTATTCCATATTATTAATTAATTATTCCATATTATTAATTAATCCATCATCCATCCAACTATTCATCCATAGTCTAGCGATCAACCCATTCATCCATCATTCATCCAACCATCCATCCATCCATCATCCAACTATTAATCCATCATCCATGCGTCCATCCATCCATCTATCCGTCCAGCCATCCATCCACCACTTCAAACATGTAATCATTAATCTTCCACCATTCTTTTTAACCATCCATCATTAATTCCAACTGTTCATCCATCCATCCATCCATTCATCAATTAATCCATCATCCAATAAATTTTCCATCCATTCTTTAATCTATCCATCCATCCATCCATCCATCCATCCAACATTAATTCCAACTGTTCATGCATCTTTCCATCAATCCACCCACACTTTCATACACACAACCATTCAACGTCCACCCATTTATTCATTATCTTCTCATTAACTATTCATCTATCCATCCATCATCCATCTAACTGTTCATCCATCCATATATTCATCCATTTATCAATTATTCCATCATCCATCCATTTATCCATAATCTAGCCATCAACCCATTCATCCAACCATTCATCCATCCTTCCTTTCTCCCATTCATTCATCCATCCACCCAATGCATTCATCACCCATTCAACCAATCCAATTCGTTTTACATCAGTCCATTAAAAACATGACTTTCACATCTTGCATTTGATTCATTCATGAGTAATACATTATCAAACACTGATGTTCTGATCTCATGGATGTGCACACACACCTTTGACTTCCACATGAGCCAGAATTTGAAGATGTCTACATGGCGGCCACACTGTATGGCCTTGTCCCCTGTGTCATAGGTGACATCATACTGCTTATCCGGCTGAAAGAGATACCCAGCACACATGGAGTTGCAGCCCTGCAGAAGACCCTGAACACACACACACACACACACACACACACACACATGTTGGGTTTACATGTTTTATGGGGACATTCCATAGGCGTAATGGTTTTTATACTGTACAAACCGTACTTTCTATCGCCCTACACCTACCCTACACCTAAACCTAGCCCTCACAGGAGATTGTGCATACTTTTACTTCATCAAAAAACTCATTGTGCATGATTTATAAGCCTGTTTCCTCATGGGGACCTGAGAAATGTCCCCACAAGGTCAAAATCTACTGGTATTCCTATCCTTGTGGGGACATTTGGTCCCCACAACGTGATGAATACCAGGCACACACACACACACACACACACACACACACACACACACACACACACACACACACACACACACACACACACACACACACACACACACACACACACACACACACACATGTTGGGTTTACATGTTTTATGGGGACATTCCATAGGCGTAATGGTTTTTATACTGTACAAACCGTACTTTCTATCGCCCTACACCTACCCTACACCTAAACCTAGCCCTGACAGGAGATTGTGCACACTTTTACTTCCTCAAAAAAACTCATTGTGCATGATTTATAAGCCTGTTTCCTCATGGGGACCTAAGAAATGTCCCCACAAGGTCAAAATCTACTGGTATTCCTATCCTTGTGGGGACATTTGGTCCCCACAACGTGATGAATACCAGGTACACACACACACACACACACACACACACACACACACACACACACACACACACACACACACACACACACACACACACAAACCCAATGAGACAGGAGGAACACTGAGTTGAGACACATATACATAATAACATTTCCGATAGAAGCCTTCTCTCTTTTGATTCGTTTTCTCCACCGCTATTGTCCTCTTGTCCTCACTTAGTTTCCTTTGCATTCTATTACTGAATTCTTCTCCATTCCATTGCTATTCAGACTCATTTACTCTGATACCCCCATTTCTCTCTTTTCCTCTTACCTTCTCTCGGACCAGAATAGCGGAGCACTGTAGTGGAACGCCCATCATCTTGTGCGGGTTCCATGTGACAGAGTTTGCTCTGCAGAAACATCACTGATCAGAACACGCTGTTCTCACACATGTGTAGTTTCTTATAGAGGCTTAGCAGGTGCTTAGCAATAATTATAACATTTAGAAATTTGAAATTTGCACCTCTTTTGGAAAATCATTATATTTTAGTTTTATGTTGCATGTCTGCAGTGCAAAAATAAAAATAAAAATCTAGTCAACTGCATGAACTGAATGTAATGTTTTTGGACAATTAATTCTATTAACTGCAATTAACATTGGAAAAAAAAAACTATGCTCTGAAGCATAGTGCAATGTACCATACCTCTCAACGCCATTCAGTTTGTGTCTGTGTTTTCTAGACATCAGCAAACCTCCACCCCATGCTCCCTTCAAAAACACATTCACACCATCAGCTCCAAAAAACTGGTTTCACTAAAATAGGTCTGTTATAGTGAATAATAAAATAATCACAAACGTACATCCACATGAAGCCATATGTTGTATTTCTCACAGATATCGGCGATTTCATTAATTGGATCAAAGGCTCCATACACTGTAGATCCAGCTGTAGCATTCACGAACATTGGCACAAACCCCTGGACAGCAAGAGATTTCAAGACTGGATTATAACTTCACACAAGGATAGTAAGACATTGTCTCAATAGCCTCATATAATGTTAAAGTCTTTTGGTTCGCATTGAAGAGTTTATTCTTGTGCGCTGGAGACTCACCTTCTGTTTGGCATCAATGACTTTGGCCTCCAGATCAGCTGGAATCACTCTACCTCTAACAAAGACACGCAAAGACTATTGTTGATGGGACGGTCCACAAAAGCACAGACACAGAGAGCTTCCACTTACCTCTCATCTGTCTTCAGCAAGATCAGATTCTCTGTGCCGAAACCCAGCACTGCACTGGCCTTCTTTATGGAGTAGTGACTCTGGGAACAACATTGTAATGGACTGGTAAGTGCTAGTTTGTACATTTAATTAGATTCAAAGCTTCAAAACTGACAGAGAAGACACATGAAGAAACACAATCTAAGATATGCATGTGCATCCCAAAGCTATAGTGCAAGATGAGTATTTGTGAATAAAAAAGTTTATAAATTGTAATTTTTTTTTAGAAAATGACCAATCATTTTGCTAGATATGACCCTTATTCCTTGGCTAGGATTGTGTAAAGCCCTGTGAAGATGCACTGAAACTGCAGTTTGGACCTTTGACCCATTGGCTTCCACTGAAGTCTACTATATGGAGAAAAATCCTAAAATGTTTTCCTCAAAAACCTTAATTTCTTTTCGACTGAAGAAACATGGAGAAGGTTTACAGTAAATAATGGGTTCAATTTTGGTCTCGCAAAAAGCTAGCGTATGGTTTTAGAAGACTTACAATATAATGCACAATTTTTATGGGCTACTGTTTGGAGCTTGTTTTGTCAGTTTTAGAGATTTCATTGTATGAAAAAGAGACACTAGGATATTCTGCAAAATATTTTCTTATGAATTTCAGCAAGAAAGAAAATACAGATGAATAAATGACAGAATTTTCCTATTTTGTCCCATTATTGATTTTTGGAAGATTTGATACTAACAATGCAAAGTGAGTGATAACTTTTTCAGGCTCTCAAATCATAAGCATTTAACTGCAGTTATATTTAAATATATATATAAAGTGAGGGGGGAAATATTTTATCCCCTGATGATTTTGTATGTTTTCCCACTGACAAAAAAAAAAAAAAAAGATCAGTCTATAATTTTATGGTAGGTGTATTTGAACAGTGAGAGGCAGAATAAGAACGAAAAAAAAAATCCTGAAAAATTTCAATAAAGTTAAAACATTAATTTGCATTTTAATGAGTGAAATAAGTAAAACATGACTTAGTACTTGGTGGCAAAACTGTTGTTGCTAATCACAAAGGTCAGACGTTTCTTGTAGTTGGCCACCAGGTTTGCACACATCTCAGGAGGGATTTTGTCCCACTCCTCTTTGCAGATCCTTTCCAAGTCATTAAGGTTTTGAGGCTGACGTTTGGCAACTCAAACCTTCAGCTCCCTCCACAGACTTTCTATGGGATTAAGATCTAGAGACTGGCTAGGCCACTGCAGGACTTTAATGTGCTTCTTCTTGAACCACTCCTTTGTTGCCTTGGCCGTGTGTTTTGGGTCATTGTCATGCTGGAATACCCATCCACGACCCATTGACAGATTTGGGATTGACAGTTATTTTTTTGTTTCTTCCGTTTTGCAAATTATCGCACCAACTGTTCACCTTCTCACCAAGCTGCTTGGCGATGGTCTTGTAGCCCATTTCAGCCTCGTGTAGGTCTACAATCTTGTCCCTGACATCCTTGGACAGCTCTTTGGTCTTGGCCATGGTGGAGAGTTTGGAATCTGATTGATTGATTGCTTCTGTCGACAGGTGTCTTTTATTCAGTTAACAAACTGAGATTAGGAGCACTTCCTTTAAGAGAGTGCTCCTAATCTCAGCTCATTGCCTGTATAAAAGACACCTGAGAGTCAGAAATCTTGCTGATTGATAGGGGACCAAATACTTATTTCACTCTTTAAAATGCAAATCAATTTATGACTTTTTTGAAATGCATTTTTCTGGATTTTTTCGTTGTTGTTATTCTATCTCTCTACCATTAAAATTATAGACTGATCATTTCTTTGTAAGTGGGCAAACATACAAAACTAGCAGGGGATCAAATATTTTTTCCCCTCACTATACACTGAAGGAAGGAGCAGAAAGAAAGTGAAGAAAGAAAAGGAGTAAATGACCTACATGTTCTGAGGTGAACAGCACCAGTCTGGGAGCCGCTGCCATGCCTTTGATTTTAACCTCAGGGTAGTGTTTATACCGTGCCACCATCACGCTGTACATGTTTGAGATTGCTCCTCCTGCAAGAACACACATTTTACTACATTTAGTAGATCTGTCATCAACCCTATAAAGCTTTGTAAATCATAGCTGATGCACAACATTTCTGAAACATTGCACACAATCTACTACATGCCTTTTAATTATATAAATGGCCATATAAACATCAGTAACTGCACCAAATTGTATATTTTGCCCAGTTTGGGCCTCTGAATAAAATTTTAATCTGTTTTTCTCCATTCGAGCTCCATATGCTCTATGAGCTACAAAGCCTGGTGTATCATATTTGAACAGATAATTTTTTTATTTTGTTCAATATACCATTTCATTACAAAGATTTGTTCAGGCTTTCAGTGTTAATGTGGCTGTGGCTAGATTATATTGGGTCAAAAATAATATTTGTGCATACATGCATTTATGATTTTCTGCAAAAATCTGTAATAACATGGCAGCTAGAAGAAGATGTCTAGACCAGATCCATGCACTCTGGGCTTCTCCTAAAGTTTCTTCCTTTTCCTATTTAAAACATGAGTTTTTGCCATTAGCCTTGCTCACTGTGGGTTTGTAAGGCTCTGTTCATTGTAAAAAAAAAAAAAAAAGCTTTAGAATAATTTGTATTACTACTACATGGAAATGGAATGCAAACATCAAGAGAGTTACAGTTTACTTACAACATTTTTTGTTTGTGAATCTGTGCAGCCACCAGTTGTTGAGATGAAAACATCAGCCATTGGAGTTTTACATTAAACATTAACCGTTAATCTAGAATTTTTCATTATTCTGTTGTTTACATGACCACACCTGGTGAGAAAATGCCATCGCCCTCTCCATTTGGCCAGCCAACGATCTCTCGCATTTTCTTCAGAGTGAGTTGTTCCATCAGTACAAATACTGGTGCAATCTCGTATGTGAACCTGTAAACACACACACACACACACACACACACACACACACACACACACACACACACACACACACACACACACACACACACACACACACACACACATGTTGGGTTTACATGTTTTATTTATGGGGACATTCCACAGGCGTAATGGTTTTTATACTGTACAAACCGTACTTTCTATGGCCCTACACCTACCCTACACCTAAACCTAGCCCTCACAGGAGATTGTGCATACTTTTACTTACTCAAAAAAACTCATTGTGCATGATTTATAAGCCTGTTTCCTCATGGGGGCCTGAGAAATGTCCCCACAAGGTCAAAATCTACCGGTATTCCTATCCTTGTGGGGACATTTGGTCCCCACAACTTGATGAATACCAGGTACACACACACACACACACACACACACACACACACACACACACACACACACACACACACACACACGTTGGGTTTACATGTTTTATGGGGACATTCCATAGGCGTAATGGTTTTCATACTGTACAAACCGTACTTTCTATCGCCCTACACCTACCCTACACCTAAACCTAGCCCTCACAGGAGATTGTGCAAACTTTTACTTCCTCAAAAAAACTCATTGTGCATGATTTATAAGCCTGTTTCCTCATGGGGACCTGAGAAATGTCCCCACAAGGTCAAAATCTACTGGTATTACTATCCTTGTGGGGACATTTGGTCCCCATAACGTGATGAATACCAGGTACACACACACACACACACACACACACACACACACACACACACACACACACACACACACACACACACACACACACACACACACACACACACACACACACACACCTCATTTCTACTTGTCCCACAATAATGAGTGTCCTGACAGCAGGAGGTAATTCACTAACTATCTGTATTCATGTCAGTATGTTCAATCCATCACAGAATCATTGTGATGGGACGAAGCCCACTGGAGGCATCTTCAACCTATTAGCACCAGTCAATAATCATCCACGGTGATTAGTAATGATGAGCAGCTCATTAGTACATGCAAATGTCAAGCGCTCATGCAGTTCTGTCTAATCAATATAAACAATACTGACATATCATTTAGAGACATGTGAACATGTGCAAACACGAGAAGGTGAAATCATATACTGCAGAGGAGACCAGGGCAAAGGTCCAATTAAAGAATCTCTAGCAGAGGTTTTATATTTTTGTTTAAAATTCAAAAAAGTATTTTTGCATGTGTATTCTGTCTTCCAAATGACTGTTTTGTAGTAGCTGTTGGGTAAATGCAATAGAACAATAATTTCACTTAATAAACTATTGATGTTTTGTCATTCTTTGAGTTGTATTATGCTTCATACTTATTTCACTTTAGGTTTTGCTCAAATAAATGAACAAAATGTTAATTTTGCTGGACAATAATGGTGGAAATGTTCATTGTCTTTCCATACAAGATTTTAAAGATGCACAATATTCATTAAGGCAAAAAGTGTGCCTATACAGTACCTGATACATACTTCTTTACATACAAACTTCTGTATGTGCTCACTCTAAAGTACTTCATGAAGAAAACAAGGCATTTTACAATAGATCTGGATCAGATTTGATGTCATTTTCTTAGTGTTAATTTGCTGCTTTTATGGCACCATCAGTTCAGTCATAAAACTGACTGTTGGCCATTATAGGCATTAAGCAGCAGTGTCACACAATACAGCCCCTAAAATCCAAAGGTTCGGTCATTTGGGAATGAGGGAAGTAAATCTGAGGATGTGGAGTAAATCTTTTATTGATCAAAGGAGTATTTGGGCATGGACTGTGAAAGACATCATAAAATCTCTGACCCTCAGAGGTCAAACAGGACCAGGGGACTCACTGCTGCTGTCCTTATGTAAATGAAGAAGATCCCAACAGACCCATAAAAACACTAAGACAGCAGAATTAAACTTTTATAATCTGACATTAGAGTCATTAGACCGAACTATACAGCAGTATAGTTTTTTTTAAAGGACTGGCATGGTTGGTTTTAGTATTCCTTGATCATAGAGAGTTCTTAAACGTTCTAAAAACTGACGAATTTGAAATGTTCTTGAAATATACAGTGGTGGCTAAAATGATTAGAGCAGTATTTTCAGCAGCTAAAAATGGTTTTAAGTCAGTTATTTCTATCTTTTGCTGTAGTGTGTCAGCAGGAAATATCTGTTTACATTTCCAAATAGGGGTGGGCGATATGGTAAAAATATCATATCACGATTTTTTCAAGAAATATCACGATTCACGATTTTATCACGATTCTTTGTCTGAGTAGTACAGCCAAATTAATTTTTCTATTTTAAAACCAAAACCTTACAAGGTAACAAAATATAAAATAAAAAGAATGGCAGATATTTAAGCCAAAGTGGGCAAAGACAAAAAATCTTTGTCATTATTTTCTTTGTTTTTAAAAAATAAGAACAAAGATAAGCTACATGTTACAAATACACATACTATACAAATAAAACAAACAGTGCTTTAATTTTCAGGTACAGTCCATGTATTTATCAGTAGCATTCAAGAAATTTAATTAACAAATATAAAAATAAAACACTATATACATTATATACATAAATTATACATAGAAGCAACATTTAAAGCAACTGTATTGAAGTTCTTCAGTCAAGAGCAGTGAGTGATTTTCCTTTGTGTTTTGTTTTATTAGTGTATCATCACCCAAAAATGACAATTCTGTCATCATTTACTCACTCTCGCATTTTTTTAAGCATAAAACATGCTGAACATAAAACTTATTTTGAATAATGTGGGTAACCAAACAGTTGCTGGGTCCCCAGTTACTTCCATATATTTTATTTATTTATTTTAAGTCAGTAGGGACCAGCTACTGTTACCCACATTCTTCAAAATATCTTATTTTGTGTTAAGCACAAGAAAAAAAAATTAATAGAGATTTAGGACATGTGAGTGACAACATTTTTGGGTGTACTGTCCCTTTAATGACAATCGACAGCATGTTTAGCTCTGTCGCAGAGCTGCACGCATCTATACAGACACGCATCCGTTTTTCTCTTAACTGTTTACTTTCACTTTAGACAACCGACTGTGTTTATATGTAATCCTTGCGTGTTTTTGACAGTATAAGCAAATTAAACGCCAAAGATAGCTCAGTTTAGTAATCAGGTGCTGTTTGACAGGCTTTTAGCGCACGTGCTTCAGGTTTACGCGCTCATGAAGCGCATGCCAGAACAGCGCGCGGACCAAATGGCGTTATTTTACCGGCAAGACTTTGAAGCACATTCAAATAATGTACTTTTGTGATCGCGAATATGAATAAGTGCAGTGTCCCGTGAGTGAATGTACAGTATATTAAGACGGAGGCACACTGTAGCACGATACTACGATATTTATTCAAAAGCAGATCGTGGAGACATTTTAATCGTCCACGATCAAAAATCGTCATATCGCACACCCCTATTTCCAAACATTAATTTTGCCATTAATTGTAATAATCCAGTGAGATTTTTGCTTGCAACAAGGAGTCTGACATCAGCCAGTGCTCCACACTGACATCTGATCTCATCCTCATTGGGTCTGTCTGGAATCACATGAAGAAACTGAAGAAACTGAGACAGACTAAATCCAGAAAAACTGTGGCAACGTCTCTAAAATGCTTCAAGAGACCTACCTGCAAAGCTACCTGAAAAACTATGCGCAAGTGCAGCAAAAATGCAAAGTCACACCAAATGTTGATTTAATTTAGTTAATAAAAGTTAATTGATTAACTAAATCTATTTATGGCATTATTTTTGACAGCATCTCCATTTTACAGCATTTTTACACAAGTGCCTAAAACCTTTAACAGTACTCCAGGTAGGTTTGTAGGTAGGTTTCTTGAAGCATCTTGGAGACATTGTCACAGTTTTATCTGGATTTAGTCTGTTTTAGTTTGTTCTGTTTCTTGATGTCATTCCAGACCAGTGTTGGGGAAAGTTACTTTTAAAAGTAATGCATTACAATATTGAGTTGCTCCTTAAAAAAGTAACTAATTATGTTACTTAATTACTTTTTATGGAAAGTAATGTAACGTACTTTTACGTTACTTTTAAAATCTATTTTTGGCAAATGTAAAAGCTTTTTGCACCAAAAGCCTCACGTCAGTACAGTAGACCGCAGAAGAAAATATGTCAACTCTTCAGCAATTAAAAAAAAGGAAAACAAATGTTAGATTATCTTGAGTAATTTTTGCTTATTAGTATGGATGAATTGGATCATCGAATGTCAGCAGCAAAGACATTGGTTAATAAAATGGGATTAAATACATGAAGGATATTTGTATTATTTAACATATTTAATAATTGCAGGTTTGTGTTGAATTTCACTGTTTTTATTCATTTTGAGGAATACTGTATCTGTTTTTTTAGTGAGTGAGATGAATTGATGCATTTTCACATTTATTCTAGAACTAAAGTAACTCAATCTTACTCACAATTTCTCTCAACATGGGACAGGAGAGCTTATAATCAATAAATGAGGGGAAAAGTAACTGGCACTACTTATTTGAAAAAGTAACTCAGATATTTTCTTGTCAATTAAAACGTAATGTGTTACTTTACTAATTACTTGGAAAAAGTAATATTATGTAACCTGCATTAGATGTAATGCGTTACACCGAACACTGTTCCAGAAAAAGTGGATGATGATGAGATCAGATGTCAGTGTAGAGCACTGGCTGTTGTCAGACTCCTTGCGCAAACAAAAATCTCACTGGATTATTACAATTAATGGCAAAATTTGGAAAAAATGTTTGGAAATGTAAACTGATATTTCCTACTGACACACTACAGCAAAAAAAAAAAAAAAAAAAAAATTGAAATAACTGACTTAAAACCATGTTTTAGCTTGTGACAATGCTAGTGTTCTAATAATTTTGGCCACCACTAAATATTTCAAGAACATTTCAAATACATTCGTTTTTAGTCAGTTTGTAGCGCATTGCATTGTAGGTTTCAAAACTACAGAGCTTTGATCATAAAACCAAGCATTTAAATATCATTAAACATCGAAAATGCGTGTGTAGCACCTTCCTCATCCTTTGTGCTACAGGCTTGCATAATACCTCACATTTTGGTAAGAGGTGTAAAATAAAGAACTCATTGGACTTATCTAGAGATCAGAACATTGTAGATAATGTAGATAAAAGCAACCACAACAACCTTGCAACTACATAGCAAAAGTACATTTTCTTTTAAGCATAATTTGCTTTTATAATACCACTATTATTTTTGCTATTTTTAAACACTAAATGTCAAATAAATTACTCACAGATACCAGTCTACCTTCAGGATGAACAGAATAGATGGGTGGATGGCTTGATGAACAGATGAACGGGTGGATGGTTTGATGGACAGATGAATGGGTGTGTGGCTGGAGTGATGGGGGTGGAGGTGTGGATTGTGTCAGAGTCTCAGCTGGCACTGTTTCTCAGCGTGTAGCTGTAAATTAGTCTTGACCAATGAGGTGTTACTCTTCATTCTGGCCATGTCCATCCGCATGCTGTTACATATCACTGGAGCTTTTCTGATTAGAGCTAATGTGTGTTATTCTGAGCTGCCACAAGCAGGTACATGCCAGTCATGTTACATTTTATCAAAGACTTCGGTTTGCAGAGCAGCAATACACTTTATTTGCTTTTTCTGACTCTAGTGTTAATAAGATTTAAATTAAATTTCAGGCTGTGATTCTACACTGCATCAGCACAATTATGTTTTCTGTCATCTGTGCATGAATCTTTGAAATGTAAAGATGACTTTATGTTTACATAGACTGACTATGCAAAAATGTATATCTTACTGCTGCTGCTGTGAAAAATGGTCTCCTTAAAATGGTAACTTGTTCAATTTGAGTCAAACATATTATTTCACTTATTAAATTTTTTTAATCTAATTGTTTAATTTAACTAATTTCTGAACCGATCTACAGGTCACCACTTTTTACAGTGTGGCTACAGTTTGAATGTTTGACATCACATCAATAGGAGTTTTTGAAATTCAACCAACCAACCAATCAATCAATCAATCAATCAATCAATCAATCAATCAATCAATCAATCAATCAATCAATAAGATCCTTATAAATCATATCAGATGTAAAGCTAAATCTGAAATACACTCTTAAAAATAAAGGTGCTTCACGATGCCATAGAAAAATCCTTATTGTCTAAATGGTTCCATAAAGAACCTTTAACATCTAAAGAACCTTTCTGTTTCACAAAAGGTTCTTTGAGTTAAAAGAAGGTTCTTCAGATTATAAAAAGGTAAGAAAGAGATGGTTCTTTAAAGAATTTTTGACTGAATGGCTCTTTGTGGGACCTAAAATGGTTCTTCTATGGCATCGCTGTGAAGAACCTTTTAAAGCACCTTTATTTTTAGGAGTGTAGCTTGAATTGAGGCTGTACATTTAAGCTTCCTAGACCCTGTCTAGGAAGTTTGAAAAATATTCTTACTGTTCTGTCTTGCAAGCACCGTAAAACTTCTTAAACGGTGTAAAAACAAAGTCTTCAATGGTCTGATTGCTGAACTGTCAAAATAATGTACTCACTCAACACAACAAATGACAACTAACTGGAAGGAAAGTTGAACTCACATGTTAGTGTTGGCAGTAGAGGTCAGCCACTCTCCAGCTAAACCAATGATGTCTAGACCTGAAGACAGCTGGTTAAAAAACCTTGGGTGACCTACAGAGAAAGAGAAAGAAGGAAAGAAACTGAGACATGACCATCACTGTACAGCATATGTGACCCTGGACCTCAAAACCAGTCTTAAGTAGCATGTGTATATTTGTAGCAGTAGCCAGGAAAACATTGAATGGGTCAAAATGACTGATTCATTGAATGGGTCAGGAAGAGCAGGTATGGGTCACCTGTGCGGACGCCGTATTTAAGCGTGTCCCTGCAGTCCACCAGGATCTGCTCCAGGCTCTCTGGCTGATCACACAGCTCTAGATTGAAGCCCTCCATTCCTTCCAGCAGCTGGTGTGGATGATGGAAGTCCAGCACTTTTGTGGATCTGTCGAAAGTCTTCCGCACATAGTTAGTGAGGATGTCCACCACCTCCAACAGGAACTGCATTGTATACTCGTCTCCATTTTTGGCAGGAAGTAGATCTGTGACCAATTTTGTTGCACAGCTTTTTGAGTCAATCAAATTGCCATTTGTTCTGACAGTTTTCATCATTAATATAAAAATATGTAAATTACACATACTGGTTTGGAATAATTAAGATGTTTTTTTCTCATCTTTTTTATGTTTTTGAAAATAGTTACGCTCACCAAGGCTGCCATTAATTGATTAAAATACAGTAAAAACTGTAATAATATACAATATTATTAGAAATAACTGTTTTTTATTTAAATGTTTTTTTAAATTAAATGTATTCCCATGATAGCACAGATGATATAAAGAAAGAAATTATTACTTTAAATTTAAAGTAAATTCAAAAGTATTAATGCATTCAAAAGAATGCATTAAATTCACTAAAACTGAAAGCAAATATATAATATTATAAAATAATTCTGTTTTGGATAAATGCTGTTCTTTTGAACTTTCCATTTATGAATTTGAAAAAACAGTGGGAATGTACAATTCCCACGAAAAATATTAGGCAGCACAACTGTTTTCAATACTGATAATAATAAGAAATATTTCTTGCAAATCAGCATATTAGAATGATTTCTGAAGGATCATGTGACACTGAAGACTGAAGTAATGATGCAGAAAATTTCCTCTTTACATCACAGGAATACATGTCATTTTACAGTACATTCACATAGAGAACAGCAATTTTAAATTGTAAAAATATTTTAAAATATTACAATTGTTATTGTATTTTTGATTAAATAAATGTAGAGTATAAGAGAGTTACTTCAAGCATTAAAAAATCATTCATTTAAACCGTTGGTATTATGAGAAGAAAAGCAGAATGTTTAAATTAAAAATAATGTTACATAAATGTCATATTTTTTAATTTTTAGCATTCTTAATTCATTCCAAAACATGATTATCTGCATATCAGAAGAAATATGTATAATAAAATAAAAAGAATCCCATAGTGAATGATATAAGTAGCCTATATTTTTTTTATAATATGGACACTTTTGAATTAACCAGAAAATAGACATTTGAGAATAAGGCTTATTATACTGTAAAACAGCAGCTTTTATCACTCACCCCTTGCATACAGATTGGAGAAGTCAGTCTCTGTGCGTCTGAAGCGAGAATCTCGCTCGTTGTCCCGTGTTAAAATGCTCCTAGGCTGCTGATCGTTAAAAAACCCGACAATTCGGCCCTTGTCGTCAACATTATTGTTCTTCTGTAAAAATCCTATATCATTGCACAGAGAAGAAGACTGAAATGAGCGGCCTCCATTTCCAAACATTGCAGCAAGTAATTGAACACAGAATAAAGTATCTTTAAACTTCTTCTCTTCGGAGCAGTGAGGATGATCTTACTGTCCGACTCATGTGTATTTATGGTCCAGGTTATCTGGGGGGAGGTCACCACTGATGACATCAGTGTAACAGTGATTTAGATGGACTGTAAATGCTCAGTGAACCCTCAACACCACAGAGACCCAGACATGAGCGCGGGGACGCGCTGCTGATGCTGATCTGATGCCGCGTTGATGTAGCCTGACAAGCCAGACCCACTATATTCTAGGCTAGCGTTGATGATATATGGACCATAATTGCTTTAATTTAAAATGGCATAGTTAATAATAAAAATCAGTTAAAAATAAAATAATTGTACTTTAATTTTGTAGCTTGAACGCACGGTGCTTTCGTTTAAAAACAAATAACTACAGTTCTACATGAGTGCAGAATTTAAGATCTTATCGCACTGTATTTACTAGGGAGGAATTATAGCATAACGCCAGTTTAGCAAAACACACACACACACACACACACATGTTGGGTTTACATGTTTTATGGGGACATTCCATAGGCGTAATGGTTTTTATACTGTACAAACCGTACTTTCTATCGCCCTACACCTACCCTACACCTAAACCTAGCCCTCACAGGAGATTGTGCACACTTTTACGTCAACAAAAAAACTCATTGTGCATGATTTATAAGCCTGTTTCCTCATGAGGACCTGAGAAATGTCCCCACAAGGTCAAAATCCACTGGTATTCCTATCATTGTGGGGACATTTGGTCCCCACAACGTGATGAATACCAGGTACACACACACACACACACACACACACACACACACACACACACACACACACACACACAAACTCTGCATCGAGACAGCAGCAGACGCTTTCCATCCGCATTTGAACGCCACTGCAGATTATTTCATTTTGTCTTCTTCGGGTTTTGTCCTCATCCTCATCTTCCTCATCTGATATGGGATCATTCAAGCGGTGCTTATGAACGCTCTTCTTCTACCACGGTAGCGCCACATTTCAAGTATGCCGAATGAACCTATTGTAAATGATGCAATATTTCATTTAAATCGTTTTCTAGAAAGGATAGACTAGCCTATATTTCTTCTTTTACTCCGTCGTTTTATATGTACTCTTATTTATAATCGAATTTTTTTATTTATATTCTCATTCGTCTGTATCTAATGAAACACATCCATAAACCGACTTGGCACGACTAATTCATGAACGACCATTTCTTTGGAAAGCACCTCTTATCAGTAAGCATTATGTAAAGGACTTGTGTTATCGCTGCAAAACAGAGGCTTGACGGATCGTCGTTTAATAGATCTCCACTGAGCATAAATTCTCTTGGGACACATAGAGATTTATCTGCTCACATCCTAACTCTATGCTAACATTCTAACTATATGCCGGACAAAACAATCGCTATTCTTTATCTTTAATAACCGCACCTTTTCGAAGGGATTTTCTTTAAGCAACATTGAGCAAATTCTCTATTCAGAATGTTGTTGTTGTTGTTGTTTTTTCTTAAATAGTCTACTTAGGCTAATGCAGTGCATTTTCAGTCTTTCAGATGAGTCAAATACTCAACCTTCATTTTTTTCTTTAAAAAGAAACGCATTTTCAGTCTTTTCCTCCATTCATGCGTACATAATAGAGGTAATTGCTATGGTGCTGTTGACTGTCAATTAGGTGACCAAGAGCCTACCAAAAGGGGGCGCTAACACGTCTGCTTTTCAAAAAGCAATTAATACAGACATATTATGCACCCCAGTGCCAGGTGGTGTTTCAAAATTGTTGGCATACAATCTTAAAAATAAAGGTTCCAATGGGTGTTTTTGCAGAGGTGCCATGGAAGAACCATTTTTGGTTCTCCAAAGAACCTTACAGTGAACAGTTCCTAAGATAACTATTTTAGAACCTTTTTCAACTATAAAGAACCTTGAAAGGTTCTATGGATGTTCAAGGTTCTTCATAGAAGCAATGGTGCAAATAAAATAACCTTTATTTTTAAGAGTGTAGTAGCTATTTCAGGCCTACGAACGATTAAACAATTCCGTCTTATTATTGTTCACTGCTTACTTATTATATTTATTTTTTCAACTTACCGCATATCTTCATTCCAAGTTTCCTCGTACATCCATGCGCGACTCCACTCCAGTCATAGTCTACGGGGAGAAAACGGCAAAGTAATCTGGCAAATAAAGCGATAATTATGGTTCCCGCCTATCCACAAAATACAATCGAATCCCTCTTTCTAAATTTACAGAAGCGGTAAATGCGCCATCCTTTATGCTACTAATATGAAATTAATGTGGCAGCTGAACAGAATTCAGCATTAATACAGGCCAAATCAGGACAAGAGGTTCATTTGGAGCTCCGCCGCGGTCCCGCCCCTGCGGCCCAAATCCTCGGCAGCGCTATTACGAGTTCAGCACCATTTAGCAGCTCATTATCTCTGTCGGTCCAGAGCTCGGCCGCCCAGCGTCTCCCAGCAATTCCGTCCCATTCTTCTCCAAATGGCTTCTCCTCTATTCATCTCAGGTGCATTAAATCGTTTTCTATTTCAGCTGCAATTCTGATTTACTTTTCTTAGACTATGATGTAAATAATTGCCTTGCTTGGTAGATAAAAACATAAAATGATTATTTGAAATCTTATTTGAAATTTTATATTTCTAAATTTATATAGAGGCCTGTATGACGAATTTGTTGGCATCTTGTTTTGAAAAGACTGCATAAAGAGTATAATAATGGAATTGAATAAATAGCGATGATTTTACGCTTTTGAAAATTCTTAAAAGAACATTAACACTATAAGAAATAAAGTATTAAAATAAACTGCTAATCTAAAAAATGAATAAAACAGAGCTCAGAATGAATGTAAGCGAATTTACCCTGCAGCTACAGACATACATGAAATCACAATATGCCGTGTCTAATTTTTGAAAAGCAGTTTCTGTTCCGGTCATAAGGAAATAAACAGAGCTGTGTGCTTCTTCCATCACAGAGAAGCACACTGAAGCGAGAAGCGAGCCATTAGTACCGTTTTAGAGTGCCAACAATTAGAGCTACACTTCATATAATTATACACTTATACAGACTCGTTCTCTTTTTTCCTTTTAAACCGAGAAAATATAGGCTACTTAATACAATGCCTAAGCTATAAAATAGTCTTGGAATATAATAATAATAAGCTAAATAAGTAATAAAAATAATAATAAATAATTTTAATAATACATTTTAAACAATAGTGTGTGGCAGGTTACCTGTGCATCTAGCAATGAAAAAAAATGTATTTAAAAAATGAATAATGACGGATCAGAGTTAGCTGCTCGTCTGTCTTCGCTAATTGCCTCTGAGCAGGTGTGTTTAAAAGCCATCACCTATGTTGACAACGACATTGGTCTGGCTAGCCGGCTGGCGCCGGAGGTCCGCGGCGCGCTCAATGCTGCGGTGATTTGTTGGTCCTGACGCGTTGCGAATAGCGCCGTTTTCTCGCCTCACAGACAAGATTAATGACGTTGGCCACAAAGCAAATAGCCGGAGTGAAATAGCGGTTTATCGGTGATGGACCTACTTGAGGAAGGTGGCCGTAAATTTGTCGAGTTGGGATCCGGATCGCCGCCAGAAGAGGAGGAGGAGGAGGGTGCCGACGCCGCCATCAGCCCCAGTGTTTAAGTCCTCAATCCAAAGAGCGCTGTCACTCTCAGAGAAACGGCTCCTATTTTAGCAGACAAAAAAAGTCAAGCTGACTGCAGGGGAGAAATAGGGGAAGTTCAGCATCATTTAAGCTCCATATCTAGCTTCATTTCATTGAAACAGATTTTCATATCATAAATTAAAACTATAATTATGTCGAATATGCCAATGAACTAGATGGGCACTCTTTTCTTTAAAAAATAAAATACTTTACGTTTTTTGGGTTACAAGCTCTTTTTTTTTATAAAAAAATCTAAAGAACAGAATAGAACCTTAACAAAGAACCATTTCAGCATTAATGATTATGATTATTTAAGTGGATGTGGTTTAAATGCGCACACAGGTTGCGCCTTAAAAATATTTCTTGTTGGCTAACTTCCTCAAATAATGAGAATAAACATACAAGACAAACTCATGATTTTTACATTTTTTCCCCCTTCACTGATGAAATGCCTCTGGATCAATATGTCAAATGATTTTAAGACCTCTGCATTGAATGAATGAATAATAGCCTACATGTGAACTAAAAACGGCACTCTAAAAGTTTATCACAGAAATCGATTTGGTGCTCATCATCATGCCAACAGGAATCGCATATTATCTTGATTAATATAGCCTACACATGTTAACATTGATTAAGAAATGGTGCATATTGATTTCTCAGTTCAGGTGACATGGATGATCGAAATGATGGGTTGAAAGGTTAATAGAAACCTGATACTATATAAGCATGCAATATAGACTGCCATTGTTAGATTTAAATAGATATTTTTTCAGATAACATAAAATATAACTAGTTTTACCGAATGAGCATGAAGCACAAAAGCACAGACTGCGCTTTACTGAACGCTTGACTGTCGGTGAAGCACCTGTTAGATTAATAATTGCAGTTTTACTTTACACAATCAACATAAACATTTTAAAAGAAGCAAAAAATCCAGGAAGCAGCTTACCTGTGAAAGAATCGAGAGTATGCAACAGTATCCAAAATCTCCACGCAACTAAATTTCCTCGACGTCAGATGCGCCCTCACTCCTCCAAAATCAGCTCACAAATATCAACCGAAAAATCTCATTGCGATGACCTTCCCCGAGGCAATGTTTTATTCGCTGCTACTCAAAGCGTAAATCGCCTATTTATTTACGCGTGTGACGCGCGTTTAGTACTCCTCGGACTCTCTCCACAACATCAGATTGGCTCTGAAACACATCTCATTTCTACAGAAGCATCAGCACGAGCATTACGACAGCTCTGGTACGTTCCCGCAGGACTTTGTGCCTTAAATGAGAACGCAAGTCACGAACAAACACTTTCCAAGTTTGACACACGACAGCAACGCGCAGCACAACCACATTACACGCTGCTCTGGAGCTTAAGAGGCTGTGAGAGGAGTCTGGGTCATTCTGACCTTGAATCATCAAGGACAAAAGTGCTTGTAGAACATCAAATGTCAGAGTGTTCGTGCGTTTTACCACCTGTTCTTGAACAAGTTATTCATTATAAATATCTGTAAGCGTAATGATACTCATCGAGCTTTGAAAGGCTGCCTACATGTTTATGGGCAAGCGATCTTCTTAACCTTGAAAAGATAAGTCTCTCTTGTCTGAGAAGTTTTAGTCTTGAATATTGGGCACGAATGGGAATGCTTTTTCAGAATTCCACATGGTGGCAGCAAGCGTTCAATTAATGCAATAAACTCATGCGGTTCACACGCACATTCTTAGTTCACGCATGCAGTGCTTTTTACGTTTACCTTTTTTCCTCAAGGTGATAAGATTTCATTAAACATTATCCTTAAATATTTTGACACGACAGAATGCATCTACGGTAGGCTTTAGGAATAAAACTGATCGCTAGATTCTATCATATTGTATCGTTGATTTTGTTACACGACAGCTTCGTGGCGTTTCAGCACCTGGACAGCTCCCTCTCTGACTCAAACCTGCAAAAGGACTGCAACATAAGCACTAAACATTTATTAAGTTTCAGTTAATCAAACTGAATACTCATCATATCCGCCGTTGATTGTTTACAAAGAGGTTCTTCAGTGGTTCTCCTAACTCAAAGAGCGCTCTCCTATGAAAAAAATAGTTTTCTGTTGAAGAGAGAGTTCTTGAATTGGCAATCACACGGCATGTTCTAAATGTATTTATTTGTTTGTTGAGAAACTTCAGAACCTTTATTTTTTTATGAATATTGTTTCCCCATAGATATTAGCATTATCAACATTGGTGGTCATTACATAATAAGGCCGCTTTTATTGTAAGTTTTTTGGTCTTGCGTTTTTATGGATGCGATTAAACGTTTAAACAACTATTGAACAACGTTGTTTATGACTGTAACGCCATTTAGTGGAGCTATACCCCACATATGGATTATAAATACAGCTGTCAAAATGATCACGTCCTGTTTAAACCCATTCATGCCATAGTAATTTCAGTGAGAGGCAGCACAACAGAAGCAAAACATGATCAAACTTGTAGTCTCAGAACCTCAAGTCGACGCAAGATGGCGCTGGTATATTAGCAGCGGTCCGCAAAGCTCAGTCATGGCTTGCATTTCTTCCTCTGTGCAAATTATGTCACCTTGTAGGTCATATAAAAACCCCGAGATACATGAAGTAGACATTAAACAACAAAATCAAATTAAAATAATAAAATGAAATAAATAATTACTATTAATAAAACTATTTTGTTTGTTTCCCTGTGGGCAATTGACGTCAAAATTGACGACAAAAACTTAACATTATGTTGATTTGATATAAATTGAATGTCAAACATATTGGCTTACATATATATTAAACTAGTTTCAGTACGGGATTAACTTTCTACTTTCACCGATTTACCACTGGAAGAAATTGCCGTCCAACCTGAATTTAATAGGATGTTACAGCTTCATTCTTAAAAATAAAAGTTATTTTTGGCATCAATAGTTGAATGAAGAACCTTGGACATCCACGGAACCTTTCAAATGCAGAAAAGGTTCTTTATAGTCGAAAAAGGTTCTTTAGATGTTTAAAATGTTCTTCAAAATGGTTCTTCGAGAAACTGTTCACTGAAAGGTTTATGGGGAACAAAAAATGGTTCTATCACTGTAAAAACACCCTTTTGGAACCTTTATTTTTACGAGTGTTGATTAAGTTTTGACTAATATTTGATGTCAAAATGATATCAAGGTGCCTGCTGGGATAGCATTAATATATTGTTCTTAGACATTTTAGACATTTGACTTTTTTGAAGGTGGTCAAGAGATGATAGGTTTCAGGTAAGTAATTATAACAATTATGATAATCCCATGATATTAATTATATCCTAAAACTTAACTTGCATGAATGAATGAATGAATGAATCAATAAATTATTTTATTGATTTATTAAATGCATAGATTCATAGTTTTGGCCCTGGCACCTGATTGCTCACTACAGCATTTTAGCCATACACTCTTAAAAATAAAGGTGCTTCAAAAGGTTCTTCAAGCGATGCCATAGAAGAATCATTTTTGGTTCCACAAAGAACCATTCAGTCAAAGGTTCTTTAAAGAACCATTTCTTGCTTACCTTTTAATGATTTGAGGAACCTTATATGCCACAAAGAACCTTTTGTGAAACAGAAAGGTTCTTCAGATGTTAAAGGTTATTTATGGAACTATTTAGTCAAAAAGGTTCTTCTATGGCATTGTGAAGCACCTTTATTTTTAAGAGTGTAGCCTTGGCATGTTTATCACAGCAATCCACCCTGCCTATAGCAGATTATTATTTCTAATGCACAGAAACAAGCATAGGGACTATATCTTTTAGTGGAAGGATTTCACATAGTAAATTAGCTGCAACATTTCCTAAATGTCTTAAAAGTAAGCAATTAAGCAGTCAAATCACTCACTGCTAAACAAAATAAATGAGTTGTTTTGGGGGGAATGAAGGAAAGGAAAAGTAGCATGGGACACTGAGGGGAGGCTTAAGTGAGAAATGTATCAATTCTCTGATGCAAAGTGTCACTTGATTCTCACGCCAGAAGTGATGCTCTTAAACACACCCCAGACAACCTTTGATGCTCAGCCTGGCCTGGTTTATTATTTTTCTTCCGCATTTAATACTCTAAAATAAACAAGCACATGTTAGATTTCAAGTATGCATGCTTAAGTATGTGTGTCTAAATGCCTGATTCTGCCAGACTTTCAACAGACTGACATCAAAGGAAGATCAGAGTGTGGCATTCAGATCAGGTCACGGTGAGGCTTAAACACAAACTCCCTCCAGCAGTTCCTCCATGCAAAGCCACATGTGTTGTTGTGATAGCCTGACCATATCTCACTCTCTGAAGGAGAGGAACAGCCTTTTCTGCCCTATGGGAAGAATGCACTGTTTGCTGGAGCAGTGGCACAGTGAGACATGTTACTCAGTACCTGAAAAGGCACTCAGTGCAGATCCTTCAGCAATTGGTTTTTAACTTCATAATGGGACATTTGAAGCTATTATTCGTTCTAGAGCAAGACTCCAGTTGAAACAAAACTGCACTTGGCAGATGTTGTTTTGTGAATCAAGATTACATTTCAAATACTCTGCTTTCTTTTGTCTTGTATTTTGGGGTTAATCTGTGTGAGTTTAATAGCAGCATGATTAATCAACTATTATAAGCAACTCTTATTGCAATTCATATCTATTTTAGGTAACACTTTATTTTAAGGTGTCCATGTTACACATGTTACTTGTACTTACTATTATAATTAATTAACAATTAATAATGCATAATTACATGCAAGTAACCCTAAACCAAACCCCAATCCTAACCCTAGCAATATAGAAAGTACATATAGTCAATCAATATTACTCAGTACTTAAATAACCCTATTTTACATTTTAGTGAATTGAACATGTGTTAGTAAATTGGCTAATTTGTACGGGCTTCTCATAATGTGATTACTCTGGTAAGAAAGTACTTGCTGAAAACATAAATGAATGTGAATAGATGACCGTGAATGTCTGAATGATAGTAATATATATACATGTGTATATATGTATATGAAAGAACTGTTTTAATAATAAAGTTTAAATATGTTAAATCAACATATTTACATTTGAAAATTAACTTGGAAAAACATTGTAATTAGGGCTTCTCTCCTTTACATAATTTAGAATTGAAAGAAATTAAGCTCACTCATGTTTATGGATGAAGATCCAGCACATGATTGGGATTAGGAGTTAAGAACAGAAAAAAATCAATAAAGAAACAATTATACGTAAATATTTTTTCCTAGAAATCTAAAGGATACAGAAGTATATGATTTAAGGAACACATTACAAAGAAACTTAGAAACCAAGTTAGAATTCTTAGAAACGAAGAACCTGTCAGGGCATATCGTCAATGAGAAAGAGGTTTTATAAATCTGAATAAAATTGTATTGCATAGTGTGTCTAAGAAACAGAAAAATAACTATGTTTTTATAAAATATTAATACATTTTACAATTTACGGAAAAAGTACAACAATTATAAATGCAGTTCAACTGATCCAAGCAGGTATTGCTGTTTTTGCCCTTCTGTAGAGACTAAAGAGACTAACCCTAAACAGTACAGCTATATCAAGCAGTACAGCTAGATCCTCTAAACCGGGCAAGCAGGCAAACATCAGAGAAGCTTTTAATGATCTGTGCCAGGATTTTACCAATGGAGGCGCTATTGCTGGAAATACTGCACCATGAAGTTCAAAGAATGAACATCTTATAGGTGCCAAAAATCCCCCATACTTCATTGATTCTAATTTGATTTAGCAATGCTGGTTTTCGATGTTAAGTACGAAATGTTGGTAACACTTTATTTTAAGGTGTCCTTGTTACATGTACTTACTATTATAATTAAATGATACATAATTACATTTCAGTAACCCTAAAACAAACTCTAATCCTGAACCTAACCCTATAATAAGTACATGTAGTTAATTAATATTACTCAGTACTTAAATGGATAATTACACTGTAACAGCCTTGAAATAAAGTGTAACCTAAATGTTTTATTAAGACAAGATAATATAGAAACCTCACTTAATAACCAGATTTTTTCTCTGATACTATGCATTTCTCAGTGCAAAATTGTTAGTAGCCTGTAACCCAGACAGAGAATTAAACCACAATACTCCTATTATTTAGAGTGAATTCCCAGAAACCAAAATCTAAATGCACAGATTGAGGTTAAAATTGATGCAATTTGATTTTAACACCAGGATCCGTGTGAGCACGTCAAAATCTGGATAGAAATGAAGTTTTGCTATTACTTACAAGGCATCTGAATATGTTGTATCTAGATGGATGAGATTTGAACGCCACAGTACTGATATTCTGTTTTCTAACTGGGTCACACAGATGGTATTATATGAATTTAGGAATCTGACATGAAGGTAACATATTTTTTCATTAATGTGATTTCAGTATTGTGATGAAGTGCAAAAACTCCATGATTTCTTATAAATAGACATTATTTTGTAGAATAGCTTGGGGATGTGTTTATATATTTAACATATCAAATACTGACAGCATCTGCAAAATGCTCATGAGTGACATTACGAAGAACAGAAAAATACAGCTGATGTCAGTTAACGTTTGCTTTATTATAGTTTTTGCTGACTTTGTTCTTAAAATCTGTATAAAAGCTGTCCCTTGAACTGAACATCAGAGCTCTACGTATCCTAATAACTGATAAATCTCACAGTGCTTCATTCTAAACATTTTTAACAGAGTTTCACCGTTTCTCTGTTAAGTCTTTCACACACTCATACACTATAAACTTACTGGAATCTAAACTTTGACATCCGTTTGATTTGCATTTTTCCTTTTTAAAAATTAAATCTATCCGCTGTAATAACTCCACTTCACCGCCTTGTGTTTCAATGGCATGTACAGGTCATAGTCTTTATTTTCACACAATAATTTTGAAAGTTTAACAGATAGCATGCTAAAACACCCCACAAGGAGCGAGAACTGACACTTTCATTCAACAAAAGCTATCAATATATTTACAGAATAAAGAAATCTTCCACCGAAGACAGAGATCTGAACACAAGTTAAAACTTGTTAATGTTTTGAGTAGCTCAGGGACAGGAAACATTTTCCAGGGTTCCTTTAGGAACTGAGAACGACTTGAAAATTATATTTACAAGTCCAAGCAGCTGCTTGTTGTAAGTCTCATCAACCTTTTGAATGAAAAAATAAAAAACGTCTTTTCACTTCATGAGGATCCTGAAGATTATATATATATATATATATATATATATATATATATATATATATATATATTGCACTAGTCTATGGTCATCCAAGTCTACTACACAGGTCTCAGGTCTTCTCTTTTGACGTAATCAGAGCTCTTTTCGTGACTTTTGCTCTTCTTGTTCTGGTGCGTCTTCACATGTTTGGCCAAATGGTCGCTCCTCATGAACCTCTTGCAGCAGTCCGGACAGACAAAGCGTTTTTCCCCAGTATGAGTTCTCAGGTGCCTCTGTAACTCGTCCGATCTGGTGAAACTCTTCCCACAGAAGAGCCAGTTACACACGAAGGGTCTCTCTCCCGAGTGCCAGCGCAGGTGCGCCTTCAGGTGGGAGGTTTTGCCATATACTTTCCCGCATCCGGGGATGTGACAGATGTGCTGTTTCTTTTTCCCGGGTTCATCGCTGGAGCTAGACGACTGGCAGTTAGGACACCGGCATCTCCGGCAGCGCCTGGCAGTGGCCAAGGGGGATTTGGTGTGGAGGAGGGCTGCGATTTGAGTCTGGTATTGTGCAAAGTCTGTGTGCCCCAGCACCAAACCTCTCTGGATGGGGAAGCGGTGGGGGCCGAGGGTCGACGGGTGGCTGACGTGGTTTCCTTGCTGAAGGCTCCACCATGGTATATCCTCCCCCGGGTTTGGAGACAGCTGTCTCTGCTGCTGATGGACCAGGCCCGAGTGTCCCGGCACGAAACCGGGCATGGCGGGCGGGATGGGGGCCGGCGCCGCGTAGGTGACCGCGGGCACGTAGGTCGGCGGGCAGGTTGATTGTAATGACTGCATGGAACATGGCAACATCTTGACCGGAGAGAAATCATACGGATACGTGGGGTCGGCCGGAGGGGTTAACGGGAGCTCATGGTGGGAGGTGTAGGAGCCCTGCAGGTGAGATTTCGAGGATAGTCCAAAGGAAGAATTGTTGGAAAGCGAGGACTGGGGATTCGCCTCGGTACTCCAAGGGTGGAAAATCCGTGACGGAGACCCGAGGGTCGCGTCGTAGGGAACTTGAATAAAGTCCGTGGGAGTGGATCCGTGATGATGACCGATCCGGTTACACGTCGCTGCTAGAAGTGCCAGAGGAGAATGTTTGGTGTTTTCCGGCGAGGAGTTGGGAGTGCGATCCTGGATCGTAGGAAAGAGCCACATTAAAACAATTAGACATGAAACATGCTTGAAAAGACTTTTGAGGTAAACTTTACAACGTTTTGTTCAATGATACATACAAAATTCTCATTTTATGACATATATAAATCATTACTCAGACAAGATTTTAAATGAGGACATGCTCAAGTTAGACAAAATGAGAATCTTGTTGAATATACATAAGTTTAGCTGCGTTGGTGAAATATGTTTACAGTCATTTTTAAGCAAAAAAAGACGTTTCATTTGAGATACGTTAAACCAGCTTTTTACGTTAAACCAACAATAAATGTAATATAAAGTTTATATCCCACTAAATTGAATTATGAAAATCGAAAACGTTTTAACACAACGATGAAGGAAGTGCTACAGTTCGTACAGTCTTTTTATGTGCAGTTTGTTAAATATGAAATCGTTCAAACAGTCGTTCGCCAAATAAAGTAGAACTGTGTCGTTATCAGCAGGAGTTCGCGGCGTTTAGAGACACTTCTCGACAATAACCACCGTTTATTTGCGTTATCCGCGCGTTACGCAAGACATTTTCAACAATATCTCAAACTTTTCACCAACCTGAAGAAATGCCTGTAGTGTGTCGTTCCTCAGCACAGCCACAGCTGCCATGGCAACACTTCCTCGAGTTCCTCAAGCTTCCCGATTTACAGCAAGCAAATTCACTTCTTAAAAAATACTTGAATACGTCTTCGCATGGAAAGTGCGGTCGCGTCGCTTCCTCTCCTCCAGCTATCCCTGGACTATCTGAGGGAGTGAAGGATCACTTCTTTGGATTTGATAAGGACTTTGGTGGGCCGCCAGCCAGTCAGGAGTGAGATTTATGACTTTGAAGTTCGCCGCTGCCCAATCATCAAAGAAGAGCGGCTCTTTGAGAGGGGGAAGCAAATCCTCTGAATCCACACAAAGCTCCTATGGTGTGTTTGTTGGTCTGGATAAAAGGGCTGATTATTAGGGGGGGATGGGACGGGTGGGGATAAAGGCGGGACAATTAATGAAGTAATCACTATGTGGGAAATGTATATACACAAATAATTGGATTTTCTTGATCAAAGACCCCCTCGCCGCCTGGAGACCCCCGCTATTGGATGCCGGAGTCACCCGATCCCCCTTTCTGTAATTAAGGATTTGTTGTGCGACAATAGGACTGCGTGTTATCTCCAGAGATCTCGTACAGGCTTATGAGATAACTTCAAGAGGAAGGAATCATTTGACTCAGTGGAAAGTTCACACGTACTTTTTCTGTCCCGCAATTTACGATTATTGCCTGCTTACAAGCAGTTTGACTTGTTGGCTCCTTACAAAAATCTGTGAACACGCATATAATACAACATATTATTGTATGCAATATATAAACACAACAATGTAGACATTAAACCTGTGAAACTGAATTTTTTTATGTAATATTTAGAAGATGTCCTGTGAGTAAATGCAATAATTCTATTTTAAATGAGTTAAAACAGTAATAATGAACCATTAAAAATATGTCTGAAACATGTCTGTGATTTAACAGATTTAATGGTAACAAAGTTTTTAACAATTCTAGTTGTTTCTGGCAACCAACAAATCAGCTTTCAAATAGTTTTTCCTCTTGTTGCACTAATTGCTTGTGATTAAAGACCAAAAAGAACAAGCGACTGCTTGTTCTCATAGTTAAAAAGACAAATCATTTAGGAAAGCACAATCCCACAACGAAAGTCAAGGTCGAGCCATCAAGGTGTTGAGGTGACATGATGATGATGATGTCTTAGTTGTGTGATTCGCAGGCTGGCAAGAGGAGGAGATCCAATCTTTGAGAAAGTCTGAACATTTTCCAGTTCTCCTCCCTCTGCTCCGCCCTGAACCAGTCAGGCCTTCAGTGCAACCCAGTCTCCAGCACATATGACACCTCCACAAATATCACACGAATCAAAGACTAAGCATCATAAGTGAGAGCTAAAAACCAAAAGCGCTTCAAAGTAAGATGCGTTTAGGAGTTTCAAAGTTTTGCAGGCTGTCATATCAGTGCAGCTTCAGTATGAGCAGGAGACTAAATAAGAAACAAGACAAGTAAACACCCACGGAGAGATGCGTCTAATCTATGACTTTTTAAACTGTCCCTTTCGAGCAGTTTGGAGTGGTTGATGTTGAAGCAGATCAGCTCTTTTGATGGGATTAAGGTTTCTCACATAGTAATGGGGGAAGGAGGGGGATTCCCAACGGGAGGAGATCTCAGTTTTCCTGCAGTCCACAGAGAATTCCAAGAGGGCACAATTCTGTTTCTTCTTCTTAACAGTCACCTCCAATTACATGGTGCATACTGTTGTAACATATAACCTTTTTTTATATATGAATATATTTCGGGGTGCTTCAGGATCTTAAGTGTTTACATTTTTGGTAATACAGGTAATAGAGTTTTAAAATAATAGCACACAATAAATGACAAAACTTGATATTGTTTATTTTATTTTTTAGATCGATTGGGATACAAAACAGCTGGCAAGATTGGATCGAGAACACCAACACTGACTGTACAAGGCTGAAACTTCACCCAAACTCACAACCTCATCTCGGGAGTTTTATAATAACCAGTGATGAAGATTTAAGATCTGTACCAAACTGTTACTGGAACAGCAAGTCTCACATTACAGCCTTACATTTACACGCTCTGCTTCTGTAAAGTGAAGAGAGCACATTATTGAGCAGCTGATCACTCTTTATCAAGAGGATGTACACAATTTGTTCTGTAGTCTGTTGCTCGTAAAAAGCTCTAACCAAATAGAAAAAAGAAACAAATGAAGCACATTGCATCAGCCATCACTCATCTAATCATGTTGTTTGGCAACACATTATTTTAAATATTAACAGTTCAATCAGCTGCCATGGAGAGTCCTTATATAATTAACCACAGTACGCATTTTTCCTTTTTATTTGACAAGAAAACAGATAAATAGCACATTTTTCTTTCGTAATAAATACATAAATCCAAATACTGAGAAAATAATGCATACATAAATAATTAATAATTAACCCCTCATTGTTTTATATATACAGCACATTTCGTAGCAAAAGGCTGAAGAAGGCAATCTGTAAAAGAAAAAAAGGCTGATTAGTTTTTAGTGTTTACATAAAACATAAATGCACAAATTTAACTGTAAGATGAACTTCTGATAGCTTGTAATGCAAATCAGTTATCTATTAAAATATTAGCAGACTACATACAATGCATGTAAACATCAGTGGTAACACTTTACAATAAGGTTGTATACAAGTTGTGTTTGTTAACATTAGTTAATGCACTGTGAACTAACAATGAATGACTGTATTTTAATTACCTATAATTAATAGTGTAATAAATCCATTGTTCATTGTTTATTCGTGTTAGTTAATACAGTAACTAATGTTAACAAATGACACATTATGGTAAAGTGTTATATCAGTTGTTATTCTACATCTCCAAATGATGTTTTAGAAAGATCATATTTAAAATGCTTAGTTTTAAACTCTCTAGTTTTTATTGTTGTGGGCAAAACATATAATTAATGCAATATAATGACTGAGAGATGAAAAAAATAAATGTTCCTCAATATCCTCTTGCAATATATTCGATACATTTTAACAAATTTTTTTCAAAAAAATAATGCATGATAATCAAATAATAAACCTTGAGTCCATTAAGTGTTTATTTTGAAATATTATTTACAATATAAAGGTTATTTTGTTCATCAACTCCATAAAAACCAATAAAGATTTCACATTAAAAGACATGTTAACCACAAGCTGAAGGGGGACATTTTTACAATTACAATAAATGGCCTTTTACTTGCTGAAAAAGTTCAGAAAATCTTCTAATTTAGAAGCCAAGAAACAGTACACTCTTTTAAAAATAAAGGTGTTTTAAAAGGTTCTTCAAGCGATGCCACGAAAAACCATTTTTGGTTCCACAAAGAACCTCGGTTCCCTGAAAGACGGGAACGAGACATTGCGTCAGAAGCTGACGCATTTGGGGACTCCCTTCCTTCCTAACCTACCTGAAATCTTATTGCACAACGCCAGTGAAGTTGCAACTCTTCGCTGGCCAATGCCAGCCAAGACGGCGATTATGGGCGGGGCCTGTGCCGCTATATAATGCGTTGTCTTGGTGGCATAAACTCAGAATCTTCCGACTGAACAGACAGTACAGCAGATCTGAGCAGAGAACATGGCAGTGTACGCAATGTCTCGTTCCCGTCTTTCAGGGAACCGAGGTTACGACAGTAACCGGAGATGTTCCCTCTCAAGAACGGTTCACTCGACATTGCGTCAGAAGCTGACGCATTTGGGGACTGTATAGAACAACGCCGTGTGAACAGCGAAGAGGAACAGGCGGAGTTAACAGCAGCTGTACTATGCAGAAGAAATAGCGCAATCCCCTCAACCTATCACAGCTATATGTGTCACAAGCATGAAACATAACAAAGCCAAGAAGAGTGTGAATGGTAAAGCCGGGCACAATAATAGTAACAATATATACTCAGCGAGCGGCTGCCACTGGCGCTAGTATCAAGCACATAAGAGTAAATCACGTTAGTGTACATAACGAGAGCTGAGCCATCCAACAGCTCTGTGCCTCGCTAATTATTACTCTGTACCACATAGACAACGGAGGTACGATAGTAGTATAAACGCAGCTCCGTCTATCAACAATAAGGCGAGCATCGCAGACTGGGTACGGCGATGGCTCCGCCCTTAAGGTTATACGACCTAGTCGAAACCACCCGTAGAGCCAATCGGCTGATAGTTATAGGTGGAACCGCTGCCTGTACTCATCGACAGGACTTGAGAGGCCAAAGAGCTTACATCCAACTTGTAAAATTTGGCAAAGGTGTTCTGTGAAGACCATCCAGCTGCCGTGCAGATATCTTTGATAGAAATCCCCTTAGCCCAGGCCCAGGAAGAGGAAATCGCTCTTGTTGAATGGCCTTTGACACCAATAGGGCATTCCTTTCCCTGACTAGCATAAGCCAATGCAATTGCATCGACCACCCAATGTGAAAGCCGCTGTTTGGAGACGGGCCGCCCTTTGGTGCCAACGCCTCCAGTACCAGAGCCAGATTCCAAGGTTGCACGGTGGGAGGACGAGGGGGTCTTAGCCGTCTCGCGCCCCTCAAGAATCTGGTTACCAGATCGTGCTTACCCACTGATTGTCCAGCGATAGTGGCATGAAAAACTGAGATAGCTGCAACATAAACCAACACAGGGCAATTCTCCGGGTCGTGGTCATTCAGTCTGCACCATTTCACAAAGACCGCCCACTTGAGTGCATAGAAGCGTCTCGTAGAGGGGGCTTGCGCCTCCATGATTGTGCCCATACCTGGATGAGACAAAGAGCGTGCAATTATCGGTTCCCGCACACTGACCACACATGCAGTCTCCACTATTTGGGGTTCGGGTGCCATATCGAGCCGCCCGCCTGAGACAGAAGGTCCCGCCTCAGCGGGATCGGCCACGGGGGTGCTGTTAGCACTTCCAGCAGATCGAGGAACCACGGTCTGTTCGGCCAGTACGGGGCTACTAACAGCACTGACGCTTTCTCCTCCCTGAGTTTGTGCAGTACTTGCGGCAAAATCTTTAATGGGGGAAACGTATACAGACGGGCTTTCGGCCACGGCATTGTGAGCGTGTCCCCGCCCAGAGGAGAGTGAGTCAGAGAGAAGAACAGAGGGCAATGTGCATTTTCCTCCATCGCAAACAGATCCACCTCCGCCTTCCCAAACTGATCCCAGATCAATTCCACCACCCTGGGGTTCAGTCTCCATACCCCGTGAGGGATTCCATTCCTCGACAGCACGTCCGCGCCGCTGTTCAGACAGCCTGGTACATGTGCTGCCCGGATGGAACGCAGGTGACAATCTGCCCACAGCGAAAGGCGTGCTGCCTGCTCGTGAAGGGCTCTCGAGTGAACCCCGCCTTGGCGGTTTATGTATGACACCACTGACATGTTGTCCGTACGAATCAGCACACGGACTTGCGTGATGAAGCTCTGAAGGGCTAAGAACACTGCTCTCAGCTCGAGGCGATATATGTGCCATGTTCTCTCCGACTCTGTCCAGCGGCCTGAGGCTGGTACTCCATCGCAATGAGCTCCCCAGCCCGCCGTCGACGCGTCTGTTGTGACGACTTTCCGCCGTGTGACCAGTCCCAGCTGGACACCTCGGTGGTACAGATCGGGATCCCGCCATGGCTCCAGCGTGCTTAGGCACCTGCGAGTGACCACAATGCGGGCACGGCCGTTCTCCAAGCCCTCTTTGGAACCTGCGTTTTTAACCATATCTGGAGGGGGCACATATAGAGCAGACCGAGGTGGCACACCGTTGCAGCTGCCACCATCCGACCCAAGAGCCTCTGATATTCTTTCAGCGCTACGGGTCGTCCCAGGCTGAACGCATCCAGAGCTGACATTAAATCTCGAATACGCTCCTGACACAGACGCGCTCTCATCGAGACTGACTCCAGCTGCACCCCCAGATATGTAATCGACTGGCTGGAGCATAACGCGCTAATAGAATGCTCATAACACGTAATAGAACGCGTTTGTGGCTGTTGAGCACATCTTCTGAATGGGCCAAAATCAGCCAATCGTCCAAATAGTTCAAGACGCGCATCCCTCCGGCTCTCAGAGGGGAGAGCGCAGCATCCACACACTTCGTAAACGTGCGTGGTGCCAGGGCTACACCGAAGGGCATGACCGTGAATTGATATGCTGTGCCTTCGAATGCAAATCTCAGAAAGCGCCTGTGCCGGGGGGCGGTCTCAGAGGACGGGGGGCCCCGCTCTCTGTAGTCTGAATAACACCTCTGTATATCGGGGGTGTGTTCAGTGAATTCACTAGGCAAACGGGAGCGCTGTGTGACAGCGGGGGTCGCGCATCGCCGATTGACGGGGAGAGCGAGCCTCTTATTGAATGTGTGTGTGACACCGCCGTGTCCACACGGGGTGGTTGCCTGTGCGCAACCGCAATCATTGGAGGAGGAGAAAAAAGCTCTATTTTGTGAGGGTGTAACAGACTTTATTACATTCTGAACAGACACAACAAAGACATTCTCGTAGTCACCCGCAACTGCCAAGGGGACCTCGTGAGAACTCCTTACATGCTTCACCGCGGGCCCGCCACTCAGCGTTCTCCTCCTCCGACCCAACTCGTCAGGAACGAGGCTTCTGATCCAACGGGGGCATGCCTCCGGGGCGACCGCCTTTCATGGGACCGTGCCGAATCCTCGGCACCCTCTGCCATACTGGTTTGGTGCGAGCCGCCGTGGGTGCGAGCCGATTGGGGTGCAGCCCACGCTTTAGCGACCTCGTCGTGCAGGTCGGGGAGAAAGGGGGCTCGCTTCCTCGGAGCGGCAGCTCGGTGGCCCGAGTCAAGGAACCATGAATCCAGCTTGCTTTTAGCCGGTTCGTCGGCTTTCTCCCATTCCAATCCGAGATCGCCAACGGCTCTAGTGAGGATCCTGACGAGTTCGTCCTGAAACGCGGCGTGCCCTTCCACTTCAGAACACTCTTCTGAAGCGTGAGCCCAATCCTTCTCGGACGCTGTCAGCGACATGGCCTCGTCAAGATCGTCGCCCTCCTCTGCGCCGAACGAGATAATCTCCAAAGCACCAGGGGTGGGTCGAAGACTTTCTTCAGCAAAGAGCACCGGAGAGCGGGAGGGAGAAGCACCCTTTCTTGGTGCATGGTCGCCCGTGCGTGGCTGTGGTCCCACCAGCGGCTCGCTGGCGGCAGTGGGACGGTGCCGAGAGAAGTCTCCAAGGGCGACACTTCTCCTGGACTTAAGTGCCCGCACTGAGAACTCCTCGCAATGTGGGCAGTCCGATCCAGCGAATGCTGCTTCCGCATGAGCGAGACCCAGGCATAGGATGCAGAACTCGTGAGTGTCCAGAGCCTCCATAGGCCCTGAACAATGTGTGCAAACCTTTGACATGCTGGAACGCCAAGAGGGGAACCCGTCTTCTCGCGTCTTCTCCACAGCTGTCTTCAGTAGATATTTCTTGAGAGAGGAAGATTCTGAGTTTATGCTGCCAAGATATCGCCGTCTTGGCTGGCATTGGCCAGCGAAGAGTTGCAGCTTCACTGGCCTTGTGCAATAAGATTTCAGGTAGGTTAGGAAGGAAGGGAGTCCCCAAATGCGTCAGCTTCTGACGCAATGTCGAGTGAACCGTTCTTGAGAGGGAACCATCTCTTTCTTAACTTTTTATAATCTGAAGAACCTTCTTTCACCACAAAGAACCTTTTGTGAAACAGAAAGGTTCTTCAGATGTTTAAGGTTCTTTATGAAACCATTTAGACAAAAAGGTTCGTCTATGGCATTGTGAAGCACCTTTATTTTTAAGAGTGTAGGCTTTATAAGCTTAATGAAAGAGCTTAATTAAATCACATGCACATATTGTCAAATATCAGTCTAATCTAGAAGGGTTTGGTGGTGATGCAAAACTTTATTGGATGTCCTCTGACAGGATCACAGCATTGTCTGTACTGTTTTTGATAAAAGCATCAACAGTGAAGTTCTTGATTTTTTAAGGCTTCATTCGGACAGGTCAGAGCCCTGTCTAACTTTTCATGTTCCCTGGACAGACAGCAGAAGAAAATAAAGTAAAAAGTCTGAAAAAAGAAAAAAGCGGGCTCCACATCTGTCTCACACACAAGAGATGGAAAGGCAGAGAACTGCTCGGGGCTACTGGGTACGAGAGCCTCTGTAATGGTGTCTCGTATGAGAAAACATCTGTGAATTTCCTCAGTGATCTACAACAAAGTCCAACTCAGAGTAGTCACTCAGCGACCCTTTGAAGTTTCTCCCTGACAGAAAGCTGCCATTGTGTTCTGCCCTCGACGCTGTGTAGCCTGACTCTGCTCTTGCTAATTTCCAACATTTTCCCCTGAAATCTGATACTGTTGCCTGTGCTCAGGCTGGAGCGGTGTGCTGACGGGCCTCGGGTCAGGAGATGAGGGAGAGGTCGCCCCTTAAACACCCGCTCGCCGCTGTGTGTGGCAACGCGGCTCTGACCCGCTCTGTTCCCGCCGGCCCGGGGTAATTGTTGGGGTCACGTCTGGCTTCCTCGAGCGTGATCAGAGGTTTCGGATTAGACGGAGGGGCCAGAACAGCTAGTTCATGGATATTTACTAATTTTAGATTTAGTCTAATGGGGTTTGAAGCCCTGTGCAGATGTTTGTCCTTGGGACAACTGAGGCTCTCTTTATTGCTGAATTAATCAAATGTTTCAGTTTGAGCACAGAGAGTGAAGTAATTACCATTCAGAATTCTCTAGAATCTCTTATCAACAAATAGTTTTGTATGCCAATGAATAATAAACAATAGTAATCCAACTGGAATTAGAGATATTGTTCAAACTACTGAATGATGGATTGGATGACTATTGAAAATAGAGCTGCAAAAACCACAAATCTCTGAGGACTTGTTTAGAGCTCGCTCTTTCATAGCTCAAAAGACAAAACTAAGCTCTTAGCTGGACTTAAGTATCAACTTTATTTCAAATCTGAGAAATGCATAGACTCAAATGAGTCAATAGTTACAATAATAGAGATATGAGATTATAAAATTGTAAATAAATGACATTCTGTTGAACTATCATTTAACAAAGAATTAAAAAATCACTTTGAAAATAGTAATTTTTATTTATTTATTTTAAGCAGCAAATCAGCATATTAGAATTATTTCTGAAGGATCATGCGACAATGAAGACTAAAGTAATGATGCTTTTTAAAAAGCCATATTTCACCATATTATATATATATTTTTTTACAAATAATTGCTGCCTTGGTAAGCATAAAAACATCACCACAAAACATAAAAAGAGCAAAAATCTGGCTACAATAATCAGTTGTTTTGAAAGAAGTAGGTGAGAAATATTTATATAGTTTATATGAGGATAAATTTTCAAACATAGCATCTTGCCAAATCTGGTTTCAGTTTGAGAAATAATCGAGATCTCTTCTGCAACTTTAGAGTAGATCTGAGAGAATTTGTGTTTAAATTAAGTTGTGTTTAAGTCACAACTGAGATATTAAATATTTAGTATATTTAGTTTGGCATTTTAGTGATTATATTACATCCCAGTAGTCATCCAACCCAGGGTCAATAATTAAACCAAAACCTAAAACCATGAAAAAGTTACTTCAAAAGTGTACTAAAATAACTAGAGCTGAAATAAAAATTGGGAAAACACAAAGTAAAATTGCTAAAAAAAAAATTTTAATAAAAATTATAATAGTACCTAAATAATACTAAAATACTGATTCAATCACTTTAATTTTTTTCTATGATCACAGAACTCATATTTTATAACACTTTGTGTAGAGAAGTTAAAGCTAATTAGGTCAATTACTTTCCATAATCGTTATGTGTGTACATTATGAGGCCTAAGAAACTGTTTGAACTGAGACAGTCTCTTCCCAAGGCTTGTCCTGACTGTAAGAGACAGATTTGTTGTTTTGCCTCCTGAATGTAAACAGGTCCTGGCCACTTCTCTCAGCGCTCGCCCTGCTTGCGTTTACTCAGTGGCAGCTGCGAGCACCATCTGGGAGGGCTTCAGCAAGGCCAAACAAAACAGGTTACACCTTCGGCCATGCCAAGTCCTGTAGCCTATTCCTGGTCTGCACAAACAACAGGGGCTAATCGCAATTTCATGCTCTGATTTTCCCCAGACCTCTATCCAAGCCCCGCAGGAAAAGAAACTTTAGCTCATTTTCAGGAGATATGGGCTACATGTGCTTCCATATGGCCGTGCTCATGCAGGAGAGTCTTCAGCTCTTACCTCATGATTACAGAAACCAACATTTTTTATGCTGAAAGTTGTTTCTCTAACTATGGGTACTTTTGGAAAGATTTTCACAGTGTGTTTAATTTTTGTGTTTCAGTGTTTAACAGTAGACTTACAGTCAAACCAAAAAGTATTCTGTGCAGGACACTATAGTTCATTTATTTAAGTGAGTAAGTTTTTTCTTTAATTGCTAATGCAACATTTTTACACCACAGACTGAATAAAATTAAGCATTGCTTGGTAATTGTTTGACCTAAATTGACATTATCTAATTGTGTTCCTAAATATAACAGCTTATCAAGATAATATCAGACATAAAGTGATAATGTGAGAAATTTTGAAGGTGTCAGAATACATTTTGGGTTGACTGTACATACATCACAGGACAAATTTGTCATCATTGTCCATTTCATTGCATGTCACAATTACTTATTGTATTTAATTTTTGTATTTAACAATTATTTTTAACATGCTTTGCTAAAAGACAATTTTACAGCTAGGATATTATTTGTCCTATTTAAAACAATTAAATTATTATATTTTAATTGCTTTTATATAATTTCACAAACTAACAGCTTGTTTGTAAAACAATACAAAATATATATTTAAATTGATTTTTTTAAGTTTTCTTTACAAATTATGTTTCATATTTCTCATATGTCAAGCTCTTTCACTAACAATGTTTTCCTTGGTGAAAAACTAATCTTAATGATTTTTTTTTTTGCTGATCTGATTGAAAATTAATGCCAATAAATAATTTTCACATGCACTATGATTTTTAAAATTATATATTCAGCTGATCAAAAGTTACAGTAAGGACTTAAAATGTTACAAAAAAAGTAAATTGTAAATAAATGAAAAAAGAATCATAAAAAATCATGGTTTCCACAAAAAAGGTTTAGCACCACAACTGTTTTCCAGCTTTGAAAACAGTAATTTTTATTTTAAATTAATTTATTTATTTTAAGCAGCAAATGAGCATATTAGAATGATTTCTGAAGGATTATGTGACACTTAAGACTAGAGTAATAATGCTGAAAATTCAGCTTTGATCACAGAAAAAAACAAGTTTAAAAAAACATCTATTTATTTATTTCACCATATTACAGTTTTTACAACCAATTGCTGCCTTGGTAAGCATAAAAACATCACCACAACACAAAAAAGAGCAACAATGTGGCTACAGTAATCACGTCCACAAGAGGTCATTTTTAAAATTATGAAACCAAAACAGTTAAAGATCCTAGGAACAAAAAAGCCTGTAGATGTGGAAACACACTTAAGTTCATGCGAATCGACTGAAAAAGTAAAGACTACTCTTAAAAATAAAGGTGCTTCACAGTGATGCCATAGAAGAACCATTTTTTTGGTTCCACAAAGAACCATTCAGTCAAAGGTTCTTTAAAGAACCATCTCTTATAATCTAAGAACCTTCTTTTGCCACAAAGAACCTTTTGTGAAACAGCGGTTTAAGGTTCTTTATGGAACCATTTAGACAAAAAGGTTCTTCTATGGCATCGTGAAGCATCTTTATTTTTAAGAGTGTAGTTTGGTAAATCTTTTAGACTCAAGACTAGTTTTAGACACAGTTGAGTTAGTAGTGAGGCAGATGCCGAACATTGGCGAGACTTGGCCACAGCCCACATTCAAGTCCAAATGCAGCGGGGCAAAATCTCCCACTTTTATCCCTCCGGTGTTCACTCAGTGCTCATGCAAATGTGGGTAATTCAGCGGGGCATAGAAAGCCCTCAACAAATTGCAGGTGTTAGGAAGCCGAAACAAAGGCCACTACAAGCCCTAATGGCATCCAGCATCATTAGCAAGTCTTTGATGTGCGTACTCCACTCACTCTTTTATCTCCTTCTCCCCCTCTCAGCCCTTCTCTTTCTACATCTTACGCTACCTCGCTCTCTCCTTCTGTCTTTCTCCTCTAACCCGCTCTCTTTCCGCGGTTCTTCATTAAATCAGTCTTTAGGGAGGGCGCCCACTCCTGTACCCGACATCTGTTTGGCTCTTATGCCTGTCTGTCTGTCACACATCAGTCAGCGCAAAAGCGGAGCGCTGCTAATCTGCAAATATCCTAAAGTACCTGTTTATTCTGAGAGGCAGCGAGCAAAGACGGCAAAATAAAGTGTTTACTTTCATTCCCGGCTTTATTATCCCGAGATGCGGCTCGCGGGAAGCGTTTACTAGCAAACGAACATATACGCGAGCGCGGGAGTGTGTGTGTGTTCTCGTGTATCAATAGCAGGTTACCTGCTTTACATCCCAGCAGGTTTGAAAGAGAGGCTTTGGAAACACTGCTATTCAAAACTCTTCCTTTGAACTCTAGAGGATATAGAGACAGGACAATGCCAGTCTATTTGTGTTCCCCCTTTGAAGTCCACCCTGTCTATTAGTATGAGAGAGTGTGCTGTCTGACAATAAATACTGCTCTATCTAAAGATTACGGCTGCAAAATATCTGAAAGGTGCCACATTGCTCCGCATACTTGGAAAAGAAAACACACGCTCTAGAACAAACAGTTAAAACCGAGGGGGAAAACTCTTCGGCGTTGTGCGCGGACCACATTAAAAGAGAGCATCGGGCGCTCCAGATGCGGAGGGCGCTTTAATGAGCGCAAAGAATAGGCCGCCCTGGTTTTATGAAGAGTTATTGAGATATTAAAGAGCACAGGTGCAGGGCCAACATTGTTTACCGGAGCAGAGCTTCTGACACGAGATCAGGGATCATCGGTAGCTTCAGCTAGTCAATAAAAACCATTGTGTTTGACAGCTCTGTTTCATTCTCCTCCTGCTTCTGGTTATTGAACGTCACCTCACATGGAGTTTCTTGTCTCAGCTAACCGAGGATGCCTGCTGAAGATACCGTGAAGGCGAACTTCAGAGGCTTCTTCTCGCAAGCACAAAAACTAGAGAGCTTGTTCAAAATTGATTTCCATGGCAAAACAGGGCCAAAATAATCTAGGGAACAAGATCTCTCTTAATGGATTCGATGTTCTTTAAAGAGGCACTCGCGGGTGTTAGAGTGACCTATTTCAGCCGGCGCTTTTCAGAGGAACTAAATATTCTCAGACGGGGAATAATGCTCGCAGAATATTCTCATTACCGCCTCATCCAAGCGCAAGAAAACTGGACACGGCCAGCTATGATTAGAACTAGAACTAGTGAGCATGCACACTGACACACACACTCACAAGCTGAATGTGTTATTAACACAGCTTTGTGATCATCATTTATCTATGTGCATAGGAATTACTGTCATTCGAAATGACGCTTTAAGGTGAGACACTGCAAGTGAATAGGGTAAAAAAATAACTAATAGTTATCACCTTACTTACTCAGTTGATTGATTACATTGATAATTGGAAATATTTTTTGTATTACAAGTTTTCTACAATTTTAGGTTTTAATATGCAAATGAGGCATTGTTTAATGAAATATGTGCTAATTTGCATACATTTCTAGTACAGAAATCTAAACACTGGATGAAGTCAGTTTCAAAACTCTTGTTTAATTATTTTTTTGACATTTTAGAGTCAAATGTTTTTACAGAATAAATGTTGTCACTCCATAATTCAGAAAATACTTAGAACAGGCAGAAAACTATATATATATATACAGGGTTTCTGCAGATATGAACAAGTGAAATTTAAGACTTTTTAAGACCTTTTTAATACCACCTTATATGAAATTTAAGACCTAAACCTGTAATGGAAATAGATATTATATTACATGCATATGTGATATTTAATGTGTTTAATGTAAAAAGTAAACAAAATTTCATGGCTGTCATAAATTAAATTTATTACTACGATATACAGTGAACTTTCCATATCAGCAGATACTATTCCACACAAAATATCCCCATAAAAGTACCACTAGAAATATCTGATTTAAAAAAAAAAATTCTGAAGCGATTTTTTTTTTTTTTACTTTTGAAATGTATGCGTACCTTTGAAATGTATTTTATGAATTTATCAATAAATTCTAAATGGCTGTTAGCAGTGAGATTACATAATTTACACTGCAAAATTAAAAGTGAGATTAATGTTTTAAATACATTTATTGATTTATAAATATATATATTATAAATGTTATATAAATACTGCGATTCTGTCTGAAGACGCAGAAACTTCCACAGAGGGAGAAAAAAATCTACAGTTGTTAGCAACTGGCCTTAGCCAAGCCCTATATTCAGTTTTTCCAAGCCCAGTTTCGCTAAACTTGCACTTCCTCATAGCTAAAAAGTTAAATCCATTTGACTTCTGCGGTACAATCCGAGAGACTCGCGCCAAAACAGAAAGCTGATTGGCTATTGCATGCTGGTCTCATTTGTAGTTTAAATTCAGCAAATTATATTTGGAATAGTGAAATAAAGAACTACAACACCACGGAAACAACAGAAAGAGAATTTAAATGAGCATTAGAGGTAGCGTTACATGGACATCGGAAAAATAAGACCTGTGTAAAATTATTTAAGACCTAGAACAGCGAATTT
>NC_133368.1:17293109-17486131 GCF_049309525.1 Garra rufa
GGCGACCATAACATAAAGAGGCGCCCGTGCAACACAATACATCTTCGCTGTCTTCAGCTTTCCCGGTTTGGATGTGCATGGGAAGAAACGGTAAGAATCCTTTCTTTGAACTACTATCATGGCAAGCACTAGCAAGTCGTTTAAACGGTGTGTTCATCTGTGTCCGCGTTATTTGACACCTGATGACACACATGATCTTTGCGATATTCTGTTTGGGCTAAGAGCACACACGCGATGTCCTTGAGGGGGCATTGTGTATACATTATGAGCGCTTCTCTATGAAGAAGCTCCGGTCTCGTCTGTCTCTCTTTCTGAGGAAAGATGAGCGTCCACTTGCCCCTCGCGGTTCGGGTCCTGCCGTTGCCGAGGCACGGAGGAAACTGAGCTCGTGGGGCTCGCAAGTGGAACTGGCTGACGATCTTGAGAGGGGTCTCTCTCTCTCGCCAGCCGGAGACGACGACAGGCTCCTAGCTGATGATGGTGCGTTATCGCTGACGTCATCAGATCCAGGAGCAAGTGCTCTTTTGGGTTCCACCCAAGAAGAGCAGGAAATGCTAGAGATGGATGAAGACGCTGAGGCTGAATCCTCTCTACCTTCCTGCCCTGCATACGAAGAGCTGCCAGAGGTTATGGACCGCACCACGGCCAGGCTTGTCCTGCTGTGGAAGCGGGCTAGAAAGATAGCGCCGCGGGGTCGCCTTGACGAGCGATATCTTTTCAGGCCATAACCATCCAGCTCTGGTGAGTCTCCCATTCCTTCCCGATCTTCATACTGAAATCGAGAGGGTCTGGAAAAAGCCGTACGCGGCGCGCATTCATAGTTCGTCCATTGCGAACTATGCTAGTATCGAGGGTTTGCGCGACCACGGCTATGAGAGGACGCCCCTTGTGGAAGAGATGCTATCTCTCCACAGGGCGGGCTTTCTCTCTCAAGACTCCCTCTCTGCCTTCTCCGGCCCTGCTGAACGGCAGAGCGTATGCAGCAGCAGGTCAGGCGGTGGGTGCACTGCACACCATGGCAGTGCTCCAAGCCTACCCAGCCGATCTGCTGAAAAATCCTTTATCCCTCGAAGGTCCAGGTATTAGCCCGAACACCACAGGGGTCCTGCTCCGCCTCCTTCTGAGGAACGGAGGTAGGTGCAGAAGGCTAGTGTTGCATCCCGCGCTCCTCCCCCGCCTGCGAGCAGGTCTAGGAGGCGACGCGGATCGAGAGGTGACAGACAGGATTTCAGGGAAGTCATCCAAGCGAGACAAAATTCTCGCAGGGGTCAGAGTAATACCTCTCCTTCCCTCGGTCCAGTCGGGTCGCCATATTAATTCCCCTGTCTCCATTTAAGCTTCCTGCACTCCCCGGACCCATGATGTCCTTTGGGGGTTCTACCTGTATAGAACCCTAATTTTCGGACGGTCTGGAATCAGGCGGTCTCTGAAAAAAAAAAAAAAAACCCCGCCTCTTTCTATGAAACAGGATGCTTTTAAATGGGTGAGTATGATCCATTTTTTACGTGAAGGAACTTCATACTGTCTCAGACCTGTGTATGTTTTTCTCTATTCACAGAAGAAATACGACGAGTCTACGGCAGACGCCCCCTCTGATCCTATGGATTAAGGTTACGGCAGTGTTTGCCCTCTCCACTCCACAGGCTGTGCGGTAAATCAACCCTTACAGCATATATTACACATAGGACCTCTGTCCTCTTCAAGGTAAGCTCCCTAAGTTTTTCTTAGGTTTGCCCTTGGTATGTTTATGCTGTCCTTTGCAGGCCTAGTGTAGACTTATGTCCTGTTGAGACAGGAGCATAACTCCCTAGTTACGCCCCCCTTATGGCTGGATAGGCGTGTTGCCTGCAGGGTTTGGGTTGCGTGTTGTGTTTTTCCCTCAGAAAAGGAATGTGGAAACATCTCAACGGAGCACCCCTCCCTTCCGGTTGTATGGTGGTGTCCGTCTACACAACACTCGTTCCAGCACAATCGGGCTTCTCCCTTCAGTGGTTAAACGAGCAAAAGGAAATTTTTCCTTTCTCCCTAGGTAAGCATCTTAAGATATTTATATTTAAGATTGCACTAGTATGTTTAACTCTGTTGCAGACGGCCTGCGTGCGAGGATCCGCTTCGTGTCCTCTCCTAAATACGGTTTCTATGGAAACTGAGTGTCTACACCTGTTGAGACAGGTGTTCACTTACATAGGAGTACCAGCAGTCCGGAGTGCTCGCTGCGGACTCGGAGCAGGTTTGGTTGCTCCCTTTTCTGCGGAAAAGGCTTTTTATTTGAGCACCACCTGGTGACACGCTTTCCAGCTGGGGTCTTGATTCTCGGTGTGCGCTCCCCTTTCTGAGGAAAGGGGTTTTTATCTGAGCGCTACTTTGAGACTCTCTTCAAGTCGCCTCATTCTAAGCCTGAGGGCTGAAGCAGCACTTGATGTAGGATCTACACCCAGGCTGTCGAATGTCTCCCCTACAGAGGGTTTGAGCATCCTTCGGTGTTTAACACCTTAGAAAGCCGTCACTTTAGGATCGATTCTCGCTCCCCAGGCCTAGTTCCACTTCCCTTTCTGAGGAAAGGTTTACGAAGTGTCTGAACTAGGAAGCTGCCCTTATTCATTTCGGAGCTTCCCAGAAACTTTCAAGGCAAACAGTGCTCCCCTTTCTGAGGAATGGGTTTGTTAAGGTTAAGAGCTCACGTTCCTCCCTGTGCGCAGGATTGCTGGAACGGACCTGAGCTCCCCTAATCCAGGGTTTCCTTCAGAGCAACTTCCCAGGACTGAGTGCTCCCCCTTCTGAGGAATGGGTTTGTTAAGGTTAAGAGCTCACGTTCCTCCCTGTGCGCAGGATTGCTGGAACGGACCTGAGCTCCCCTAATTCAGGGTTTCCTTCAGAGCAACTTCCCAGGACTGAATGCTTCCTCCCTCCTGAGGGTAGGAATCTACCAGGGACAGACCTTTGAGAGTTATGGACCTGCTACAAGGATGTTGGCGTGCCCCCTTTCCAGGGTTCACTTATAAGAGCACCACTCCTTGGTGGCCAAGTTCTCCTCCCTGTTTCCCAGGGTAGGAGCTTGACCTTCATGCTTCAGGTTTCTACTCTCCAGCCTTTATTCTGGATGTATGCTCCCCTCTATGAAGGGTAACAGTGAGAGCATTCGCTCCTGTTCGGTTGTGCAGCTCCCCTTCTGGGAAGGGTCTTCTATGAGCGCCAACCCACCTTCGTGAGATTGCCAGACCTTCATACAGGTCGCGTGGACCGGGCTGTGCACGCTTCCCCTTTTCATTAAGGGTTCCCTAAAAAGACAGCAGTGCCCCCTTCTGGAGAAGCGATTCTCCCTGTGGATCAGGGTCAGGATTTTTGTCCTCCACTGTCGTCCACTATTGCAGGATGGTCTCAGCTCCATGTTCTTCTCTGTTGACAGATAGCTTGCGAGCTTCTGTCCAGGGGAGGGTTAGTGTGGCAATCCCCTCACCTTCAGGGTTATCCCCTTTCCGTCTCTTCAGACGGCATGGAGCTGATAGTGAAACCCTCTGGGAAAACACTCTCCTTAAATCCGATCATGTCGGTAAGCGTCCCACGCTATGCCTGGGCGTCTTCCAGTTAAAACCACAAGTGTGGTAAGTGCACACACACCTGGGGCACTTCTATAAAATCCACGTGTTGGTAGGTTCCCACCAAGTTTGGGTTCCTCTTTTAAATCCCTTTTGGTATGGGTCACACGTTTTGCCTTGTTCCCATCTATTGGAGTCGGCTCACAACCCCGGTTCCCTGGGTTCGACTCCTTTGATATCTTAGCTGATGTCTGCTGACCATCCACTATTAGGGCGCGCCACTACTAGTGGCCCTTTGAACGGACCCAGGACAGGTTTCTGCCCTCATATGGGAGCCAGTTCCTGAGGGAACTAGGCCCTATGTTGCGGTAGTTTCTGGTTCTGACAAGTCTAAGTTTCCATCGAAGCTTAGCCGTTTCCCTCAGAAGGAATTACTATAATTCCAAGCCTGAGCTGTGCCCTGGGTTCTACCCAGTCTGGTAAGTGGGTAACAGGTCAGGCCTCTGGCCGGGAGGGGTAACGTTTTGACAGCCGTCACCACGTCCTAGTAGGGGCAATTCCTCTCAGAATTGTTGCTTAGTGCTCGCTGGCTTAGCATGCACTCCCCTCAGCATGGCAGTGTTGGTATACCGTTCCCCAAAAGCGCCCTCTAGAGGACGCAGTGAGAGTTCCCTTCGGAAGGGAACGTCTCAGGTTACGTATGTAACCCTAGTTCCCTGAGAATAGGGAACGAGACACTGCGTCCTCTAGGCTTCTTCGCCATGCTTCGGACGATAAAGCTTCAGACTTTGAAGATGTATTGTGTTGCACGGGCGCCTCTTTATGTTATGGTCGCCCGGTAGTGACGCAACGGCAGCGACTGACGCGCCGCGGTGACGTCATACGCTGGCGCCGGCCATTTCATGTAGTTTTTCTATGCATTCTTCAGACTCGAGGCACGCTGCAGCGTTCCCCAAAAGCGCCCTCTAGAGGACGCAGTGTCTCGTTCCCTATTCTCAGGGAACTAGGGTTACATACGTAACCTGAGACGTTTTTGTTTATGCAGGTTTTAATGAAAAATGCTTTGCAAAGGATTCAGTGAATATTTTGATGCCGCATGCATTCCAGCATCCACAGTAGGTATCATTATCATCTGAAATACGTTATTCTTAATAGTTTTTTTTCTTCTAGGACCATTAAATTTAGCATGTTTTAAATTGCGTCTTAAAATGATCAGTTTTTACAGTGCTTTTAACTCATCACACAGCGATTTGTGTTATATTGCACCAGTGCTTGTGCTGGGATTGGTCATGTGTGCACACCGCTTCCTCTCTGAAGCGCTCACACAGGAACTTATCAAATTCTAGTGAATTATTAACCTCAGGACAGCTAGGAAGGTTTGAAAATCACTTCGGATATGTCAGAAACCGGCTATGGCAGGTAGGTCTTCTCTAAATTATTGTTTTAACTTGCTGAAAAAAATTCGATTAGCAAAGAAAGCCATTAGTGCAGTCAAAGGCCACAAAGAAACACAGGTGGACATGATTACAGGTGATGTGTTGAGTGATCCAGTGTGCTGTGATAGGTTATTTGATAATCCACAGTACAGCATCTACATGGCTTGAGCTAGTGTACGCTTACAATTAGAATCAACTGCTATTTTACATACAAATTATATAAGAAAAGGTAGATAATAAAGGTGCAATGTAAAGGTTGTTTTGTCTAATTATTCAATATTCTTACAGGAAATACCAATGGAAGAACCGATGTGGTCCAAAGCAGGTAAGAAACATCATCTTGAGCATTTTAGAGAATGAATATTTTTATTGATTTCATCTGACCTAAGAGACCCTGGACCACAAAGCCAGTCTTACTGTAAGTAGCACGGGTATATTTGTAGCAATAGCCAAAAATACATTATGGGTCAAAATGAATTTTACTTCTATGCAAAAATCTAAAAAATATTAGGATAATATGTAAAGATCATGTTCCATGAAAATATTTGGTAAATATATTAAAACTTAATTTTTGATTAGTAATATGCATTGCTAAGAACTTAATTTAGAGAACTTTGAAGGCAATTTTCTCAATATTTAGATTTTTTTGAGCCCTCAGATTCTAGACATTTAAATAGAGTATCTCAGCCAAATATGCACTGCAAAAAATGATTTTCTTACTTAGATTTTTTGTCCAGTTTCCAGCCAAAATATCGTAAAATTCTTAAATCAGAAAGGATTTTCTAGACGAGAAAAAAATTATTGTTGTTTTCAGAAAAAAATAGTCAAAATTAAGTGTGTTTTTTTGCTTAAAACAAGCAAAATAATCTTGTTTTCTGTTTGAAATAAGATTTCTTTGCTTACCCCATTGGGAGATTATTTTGCTTGTTCTAAGCAAAAACTTGTTTTATTTTTCTGAAAACAAGAAAATAATTTTTACTTGTCTAGAAAATCCTTATTGATTTAAGAATTTTTAGATATTTTGGCTGGAAACATAGGAAAGTAAGAAAAGCATTTTTTTTTGCAGTGTGGTCCTAACAAACCATACATCAATGGAAAGCTTTTTTATTCTCAGTTTCAAAAAAGTGACCCTTATGACTGGTTTTGTGGTCCAGGGTCACAAATAGTCTTAAAATTAAATTTAATGTAATCATATAAATTTTCAATATTTTTTTAGCAACAAAAGTATCTAGACACTTAATTCATATCACTGCAAAAATGCTTTTCTTACTTAGATTTTTTGTCTCGTTTTCAGCCAAAATATCAAAAAATTATTAAATTCTTACCCCATTGGCAGATTATTTTGCTTGTTCTAAGCAAAAACTCACTTAATTTTGACTTGTTTTTTGAAAATAATTTTTACTTGTCTAAAAAATCCTTCTTGATTTAGGAATTAGGGCTGCTCGATTTTGGCAAAAATCATAATCACGATTATTTTGGTCAATACTGTATATATATATACTAATACTGATACTTTTATGCAAGTCTAAAGTAGTCTAACAGCCTACTACAGAAATTGAATGTAATTATTTGAATGTAAAATAAAAAGCGTCTTCACTGTAAACATGCTTTGTTTTTTATTAAAACTACAAAAGTCCTTCATTCAAGAGCAGTGAGTGACTTTTCTCTTTGTATTTTTATGTTTTATTAATATTAAGCACAGAGACGGCAGAAGGAATATTATTTGCTGCTGCTTTAAGTGCTATACGGATCCAATATACTGTTGCACATGTATTTTCATTCTCAACTGTTTATGATCATTTAAGACATAACTGACAAGGGTTTACATGAATAATCACCAAGTGCCTCATTTTGAAATATTTTTTGCGTGTATTTGACCGTTTAGGCGCGCACCTTGAGCTAAAAGATAACTTTACATGTCTGTGTTCTGCTCCATCTGAGTGCATACACAGAACAACGCAAGTTTTCTTATGCGCTATTAAAAACACAACATCAAAGAAACATTCATAAATCAAGCACGCTTTTATGGATATTTTGGCTGGAAACAAGACAAAAAATAAGTAAAGAAAAGCATTTTTTTTGCAGTGTGGTCCTATCCTAACAAACCATAATGGAAAGCTTATTTATTCTCAATTGAAAAATTGACCCTTATGACTGGTTTTGTGGTCCAGGGTCACAAATAGTCTAATTTAATTTACAGTTTTTTACAGACGCTAGGACACATTTCTCAATACTTAGGTCACTTTTGCAAAACTCTTCACACAGTGAGCACAACAGAAGTCTATGTGGGCTAAACTGAGGATCAATTATCATTGTTTTGGCACAAAATGCATTCAGTGACTACATCTCTCAAATTTCATGAATTCTTTTCTCACTCAGACACAACAACTGCCAAAAATCTTTGTACGTACAGCACATTTTGCACATGCTTACATACTGTTTTCAAAACTGTTAAACTAATGTTCAAACAATAACACAATGCAAAACTGAACAAGACAGCAAAATTCAACAGCAATATTTTATTGAAACATATTTCAAATCTAAAAATGCAGTAGATTAGCATTACTTTTTTATCTGTATCAGTTGATGGTGTGTATACAAATTCTTGTATTTTGGAATTACTTAGTACAAAAAAATAAAAAATAAATAAACAACATAAAATATTGACGAATTCTGCATCATGTCTGATTCATTCCAGTAACATATATTGCAGTTATAAACAATATATATTGCAATTATAAACAGATGTTTCCTTGTTTTACACAAGAAAACACTGTGTAATGCTACATGTTGTTAGTGTTTTTTTAGGTCATTGTTTTGTGGGTGACAAAGTGTGTTTGTCGGCTGTCAACCTTTGCTAGTGTTCTGGAAGAATAAGTTTATTTGAGACCTGAATAAAGTGTTTTGGTAGATGTAGTGCATTTTGAATGTGAAATGAACTGCTTTGCCAAGCTGAAAGTCAGTTAGGAGAATTGTGTGAAGAGTTTTGCAAAAGTGACCTAAGTATTGAGAAATGTGTCCTAGCGTCTGTAAAAAACTGTAATTGAATCATATGAATTCTAAATATTTTTTTAAAAGTATCTAGACACTTAATTCATATGTAAACATGTCATAATTTCATTCCATGGGATATGGTATATATGAGCCTGCCAAAATTTAGTTTAATCTCATATGGAGACGTAAACAGAAATGTCTCTTGACTGACGTGATGCATATCATTTGATCTGTGTGTCAACGACTGCATTGATAATGAGTGTTTTTTGGAGTACGATGTTGTGTATGTCCAATTAAGGCTTATGATATGTGTGTATGTAGTTTCTCAGGGTGCTATCTAACCCTGAGATGTGTGTGTGTGTGTGTGTGTGTGTGTGTGTGTGTGTGTGTGTGTGTGTGTGTGTGTGTGTGTGTGTGTGTGTGTGTGTGTGTGTGTGTGTGTGTGTGTGTGTGTGTGTGTGTGTGTGTGTGTGTGTGTGTGTGTGTGTGTGTGTGTGTGTGTGTGTGTGTGTGTGTGTGTGTGTGTGTGTGTGTGTGTGTGTGTGTGTGTGTGTGTGTGTGTGTGTGTGTGTGTGTGTGTGTGTGTGTGTGTCTGTGTGTGTGTGTCTGTGTGTGTTTTACTCTGTGCCCAGAGGGCTGGATAACTCTGAGGAAATACAGAGGACAGAGTTTTATCATCTCCATGGCAGGATATGGTGAGAGAGAAAGAGAGATGTGATGTTTCTTCACTGTGGTGATGTTTAATATGCATCACACACAGCTGAAGAACATACATCTCTGCTTTCAGACTGATAGCAGAAGCATGCATGTCAGTGGTTGCCTCCAATATGCTGCTTTGCATTGGCATCTAATCACAGCTAGCGTCACTTTTCATCAATCAACAAAATCCAAAAATATTTTCTTGTGCTGAATTCAATTCTGTTTGGACACCAAGGGATGGCTGAGTTTAATGCCTGATCAGAAATATCAGTAACATCCTCAGTTGTTGCAGTCATAATTAAACAATACTCTGCTAAAACAAAAGAAAACAGCTTGGGTTTCTAGTGATATTTGTCTGGTTTTCCCATTAAGTGTTAGAGTTTAGCAGACTAACTACTATTTATTTATTGAATTAAATTTTACATTTATATTCAAATAAACACCATTCTTGTGAACTTTGTATTCATCAAAGAATCCTAATCAATCTATCAATTAATAAATAATTACACTTTCCACAAAAAGATTTAAGCACTGCTGATAATAATAATAATAAAATGGATCAAATATGACAGTAAAGACAATTTAACTTGTTACAGAACATTTCTGTTTTAACTAAATGTTGTTCTTTTAAACTTAAAAATATCAGTACCACAAAAATATGGTTTCTAAACAAATAAATAAGCAGCTAAATGTTTTCCTCGATCAGCAAATCCTCTTCTTAGTATGATTTCTGAAGGATCATGTGACACTAAAAACTGGAGTAATGATGCTAAAAACATGATGATGCTAAATGTAAATTATTTTACCAAAATAAGAGGGATCATACAAAATGCTATTAATGTTATTTTTTTTTTTAATTTTATTTTTTTTGGTACTGACCTGAATAAGACATTTCACATAAAAGGTGTTTACATATAGTCCACAAGAGAAAATATATATATTTTTTTTAAATGACCCTGTTCAAAAGTTTACATCCCCTTGGTTCTTAATACTGTGTTGTTACCTGAATGATCCACAACTGTTTTTTTTTTTACTTGTTCATGAGTCCCTTGTTTGTTCTGAACAGTTAAACTAACCATTGTACTTCAGAAAAATCCTTCAGGTCCCACACATTCTTTGGTTTTTCATAATTTTTGTGTATTTGAACCCTTTCCCTTTCTTTTTATACTGAGGACAACTGAGGGACTCATATGCAACTATTACAGAAGGTTCAAACGCTCAATAATGCTCCAGAAGAAAAAAACAATGCATTAAGAGCCCGGGGGTGAAAACTTTTGAATTTGAAGATCAGGATAAATTTAATGAATTGTGTCTTCTGGGAAACATGTAAGTATCTTCTGTAGCTTTTGAAGGGCAGTACTAAATGAAAATGAATTATGTTATTTAGACAAAATAAGAAAAATGTACACACCCTTATTCCATTCAAAAGTTTACACCTCTGGCTCTTAGTGCATTCTTCCTAGTGTTTCCTTCTGAAGCATGAGTGAGCATTTGAACCTTCTGTAATAGTTGCATATGAGTCCCTCAGATTTCCTCAGTGTGAAAATATGGATCTCAAAATCATACAGTCATTGTTGGAGAGGGTTCAAATACTCAAAAATGCTTAAAAACCAAATAATTTGTGAGACCTTTCTGGATTTTTCTGAAGAACAGCAAGCAGTTTAACTGTTCAGGACAAACAAGATACTAAACTATCACTAAAAAAACAGCTGTGGATCATTCAGGTAACAAAGTATTAAGAATCAAGGGGGTGTAAACTTTTGAACAGGGTCATTTTTATAAATTCTACTATTATTACTTAATTTATTTGAAATATCTTATTTAGGTCAGTACTAAATAGTAAATAAATAGTATGAGCCCTCTTATTTTGGTAAAATAATTAACATTTTGCAGATTCTGCAAGGTAACTTTTGACTTCAACTGAAAATTGTAAAATATATTCAAATATAAGAGTTATTTTAATTTTTCAGCCTTATATACTTTTTTCTAAAACAAACTTGAATGGTATTGTTGAAAATTGCACATTATAATCGAAGTATTCATTTTACTAAAGCATGAAAATGAATATTTTGATGGGCAGTGTTATCTTGGCAGGCTAGTTGATAAGCACTCTTATTGCTTGTACCCATAATTCTGTATTTACTGTACTGTAGGTATATTCTAAGGGCTCGTTCCCACCAATTTCATAGCCAGTAAAGTTGTGATGGCTCATGTGCGCTGTTGGTCTCAGTTAGCACGGATCCATCTGTCAGCAGTCGTACAGTAAGTAAGAGGTCATGCTTGTAAATCCAGCATTCACTAGTGGACAGCACAGTCCGTCACAGTCCTGTAACAGGATTAGAGTGGACAGGACTGAGCACCTTTGCCCTGAATGAAGTGAGAGGGGAGCTTAGAAAATGAGATTATCTTGTAAGACCTTCTTTCTCGCTGCCTATACTGCCAACTCTCATTTCACTTACACGCTTACCTGACCAGTTCTGCCACGCTTCCCTAGAAACCAACACTGCTTGTTCATTTATAAGTTTTGGGTTGTTGTGTTGGAGTGGTAATGTAAACCCATCCACCTCCACATGTGGTGTCTGCTTTCGTCTGCCACAGGTTTCCCACACAGAGAGAGAGAGAGAGAGAGAGAGAGAGAGAGAGAGAGAGAGAGTCAGGCCATTGACATGCAGTTGCAGTTCTGAGGTATTGTTTGTAGTGTACAATAACCTCCAAAATCAAAAAAGATGTGGGAAAACATACATGTGCAAAAAAATGCAGCGCGTTTCTGAAATGTTTACGTTCTGAGGCAGATTGCCGGCAACAGCCATTTTAGCCCTGCTGAAAAATACTATAGAAACCATCATTAAAAAACATTTTTAATGGTTTTACTGGTTATAATGTGAATTGCACTGATTTTAATGGTAATTGTAATGGCGCCTGTTGGTCTCTATTTCTAATTGGTAGCCTTCTATTGTTGGCTTGTTAAAACCACTAAATCCTAATGGAACATGTCCCAAAACAAAAATGTTTGTAGTGGTATTTGGAAACCATTAGAATTTCTGTGATGGTTTGTATTGTTTTTTTCAACAGGGAGGATAGTTTGTGATTTGGTCTTAGTGGATTTAGAAGTAGGAGTGTGTGATATGACGATTTTTGTTCGTGAACGGTTAAAATGTCTCCACGATCTGCTTTTAAAAAATATATATATCGTAGCATCGTCCTACAGGGTGACGCCTTAATATTGGCTACTGTACAACACGAAATACATTCACTCACTTGCCGGTTAAATAACATTATTTCATTCTAAAAGCCTGTCAAACAGCACCTAATTACTGGACTAAGCTGTCTTTTGCGTCTGATTTGCTAATACTGTCAAAAACACACAAGGATTACAACACAATTGGTTATGTCTAAAATGAAAGTTAACAGTTGAGAGAAAAATGGATGCGTGCCTGTAGAATTTATATGCGTGCAGCTCTTAAAGCAACACGCTGCCGATTTTCATTAAAAGGACATTAAAAAGTTCAGCCAAAAATGTATTCACTCACATGTTGTCCCAAACCTCTATTCATTTTTTTCCTTGTGCTGAACACAAAAGAATATATTTTAAAGAATGTTGATAACAGTAGCTGGTTCCCACTGACTTTGATAGTGGGAAAAAGAAATAAAAAACTATGGAGGTAACTGGGGAACATGCAATGGTTTGGTTAACCACATTCTTCAAAATAAGTTTCATGTTCAACATGTTTTATGTTTAAAAACAAAAAACTCAAGAGTGAGTAAATGATGACAGAATTGTCATTTTTGGGTGATGGTAGGCTAATAAAACAAAACACAAAGAAAAATCTGTCACTGCTCTTAACTGAAGAACTTTAATACAGTTGCTTTAATAAGAGTCAATGCATAATTTATGTTTATAGTGTACAGTCGTGGCCAAAAGTTTTGAGAATGACACAAATATTAGTTTTCACAAAGTTTGCTGCTGAACTGCTTTTAGATCTTTGTTTCAGTTGTTTCTGTGATGTACTGAAATATAATTACAAGCACTTCATACGTTTCAAAGGCTTTTATCGACAATTACATGACATTTATGCAAAGAGTCAGTATTTGCAGTGTTGGCCCTTCTTTTTCAGGACCTCTGCAATTCGACTGGGCATGCTCTCAATCAACTTCTGGGCCAAATCCTGACTGATAGCAACCCATTCTTTCATAATCACTTCTTGGAGTTTGTCAGAATTAGTGGGTTTTTGTTTGTCCACCCGCCTCTTGAGGATTGACCACAAGTTCTCAATGGGATTAAGATCTGGGGAGTTTCCAGGCCATGGACCCAAAATTTCAACGTTTGGTCCCCGAGCCACTTAGTTATCACTTTTGCCTTATGGCACGGTGCTCCATCGTGCTGGAAAATGCATTTTTCTTCACCAAACTGTTGTTGGATTGTTGGAAGAAGTTGCTGTTGGAGGGTGTTTTGGTACCTTTCTTTATTCATGGCTGTGTTTTTGGGCAAAATTGTGAGTGAGCCCACTACCTTGGATGAGAAGCAACCCCACACATGAATGGTCTCAGGATGCTTTACTGTTGGCATGACACAGGACTGATGGTAGCGCTCACCTTTTCTTCTCCGGAAAAGCCTTTTTCCAGATGCCCCAAACAATCGGAAAGAGGCTTCATCGGAGAATATGACTTTGCCCCAGTCCTCAGCAGTCCACTTCTTTGCTGCCCTTCTTGATACCAGGCCATCTTCCAAAAGTCTTTGCCTCACTGTGCGTACAGATGCGCCCACACCTGCCTGCTGCCATTCCTGAGCAAGCTCTGCACTGGTGGCACTGAATCCTCTTTAGGAGACCATCCTGGCGCTTGCTGGACTTTCTTGGACGCACTGAAGCCTTCTTAACAAGAATTGAACCTCTTTCCTTGAAGTTCTTGATGGTCCTATAAATTGTTGATTTAGGCGCAATCTTAGTAGCCACAATATCCTTGCCTGTGAAGCCATTTTTATGCAACGCAATGATGGCTGCACACGTTTCTTTGCAGGTCACCATGGTTAACAATGGAAGAACAATGATTTCAAGCATCACCCTCCTTTTAACATGTCAAGTCTGCCATTCTAACCCAATCAGCCTGACATAATGATCTGCAGCCTTGTGCTCGTCAACATTCTCACCTGAGTTAACAAGACGATTACTGAAATGATTTCAGCAGGTCCTTTAATGACAGCAATGAAATGCAGTGGAAAGTTTTTTTCGGGATTAAGTTAATTTTCATGGCAAAGAAGGACTATGCAATTCATCTGATCACTCTTCATAACATTCTGGACTATATGCAAATTGCTATTATAAAAACTTAAGCAGCAACTTTTCCAATTTCCAATATTTATGTAATTCTCAAAACTTTTGGCCACGACTGTATATAGTGTTTTATTTTTTATATTTGTTAATTCAATTTCTTGAATGCTACTACTAAATACACCTACTGTACCTGAAAATGAAATCACTGTTTGTTTATTTGTATATTATGTGTATTTGTAACATGTAGCCTATCTTTGTTCTTATTTTTTAATAACAAAGATAAAATAATGACAACGATTTTTTGTCTTCGCCCACTTTGGCCTAAACATCTGTATTTTTATTTTATATTTTGTTACCTTGTAAGGCTTTGGTTTTAAAATAGGGGAATTAGTTTGGCTGTACTGTTCAGACAACTTACAAAATAGTAAAACCAACATGAAGAATTGTGATAAAATTGTGAATCGTGATATTTCTGATTTTTTTTTTTATATTTTTGCCATATTGCCCACCTATATTTAGGAGGTTTTGAGTGCTAAAACGCTTTGTGAAATACTCCTAGAGCAAAAATTTAGGAGCCCTAAAGGGCAGGTTATGAGCTACTTTTAGCCTTAAGATGTTTTGTGAATACGGGCCCAGTTTTATTTATTTATTTATTTTTTTTGCTTGTTTGCACACTTTATCAGTAACCTAAACTGTTATTTTAATATATGAAATATTTTGATAGTGTATGACAAACCCCCCTCCCCTAGGTGTTTGGAGCAGTAGGATTATAATATATATATTATTTACAAAATTATTAAAAACAAAAGTATATTAAAAGTCAATATACAAAATAAACATTCATTGATCAGAACTGTTTTACTTTTAATACTGTATATATTCAAAATTAAATACTTTTGTACTTTTACTCAAGTAAAATTGAAAAGGAGTACTTTTAATGCAATAATATTTATTAAGTTCTCTGTACTTTTTTACTTAATTTGTGGACTTCGTCCACCACTGCACATACAGTATGGTGTGATATAGCCTAGTGAGAATATGGGGCTCATACCGAAAGAGGAAAAAAGACACTTATTAGTTTTATTCAGAGACAAAAATATGAAATTTGGTGCATATATTCATAGGGCAAAAATATGAGAAGAAATTCTGATAGCTTATAATGTAAATCAATTAGCTAACAGTATAACAGATTTACATAAAATGATATCTATATCAGTTGTCACTCCGTATCTCCAATAATATATCTTGGTAAGATGATATTTAAATGCTTAGTATTATGATCATGAGTTTCAAAACATATACTGCATTGCAAAAGAATGATGAATGAGAGATGAACAAGTAATAGTTCCTCAAATGCCTGATTATCCTATTTGATTCTTACATTTCAACATGATTTCTCTCGTTGTGTGTGGGTAATCAAGTAAAAAAAATAAATCTTGAAATATTTCTAATAGTATAAAAGTAACCCTTACATTTACTTTATAAAAATCCAAAAAAAATTCACAAAAACACAAGTGAATTATACTAAAAATACCTTGATCTTGCAATGGACAATAGAAAGCAAATTAACATGCCTTTTCGTTTCCATTCAATTTGTGCATCAAATACTATACAGTAGGCTTTATACTTTATAATACACTGACTACTTAGGCTGTGTATTGTGAGTACTGAATATGATCTGTGTTTATTTGGACAGATGTTAGACCGACACGTGCACTAGCAGAGAATGAGCGGCAGCGTTCACTCAGCTATTGTACTTGGCTGTTGTTTTCACTCAGGTCCTGCTTCACTGGTTTCCTGTTCCCATGAGAATATGAGCCGTAGCAACAAAGTCTGTGTTTATGACTGCAGAGATGCTGTTGTCCTTTCGTAGCATTACCACCTCAGGCTAACACACAAAGAGCTTCCGTTCTTCACTGGAGCTAGCATATCTTTCTATTTTTAAATTCAAACACGTTTATGTTTTTCTGTGACCATGAGGGTTTAAATCCTGTTGTTATATCTCTGAACCTGTCTGAGGGGACATTGAATAGGTTATCTATTCTGTCTTGTTAGGCATTATTACTGTATGAATGGACTCCAGAAGTCATTACCTGTTACTTGTGAACACAGAATCTGAATGTAGATGCTCCTGCATTTCAAAACATTATGGGAGCTGCTCGAGTCACGTGACCGACACAATTCATAAACAGTTCCCTCCTCCTTACCTTAGTGTTTGTATAACTTAATGTCTTCCATATAAAGCCTTTTATGACTAGTTCCATCTGGCTGATGAATATTTAAAACAAGATCATATTACACATTACAACCTGATGAATAATTCAGAAAGGCTGATTAGAATGATTTAGGCTTGTAGCATTGACAAACCCTCACATACATTTCAGCAACTTGTTAGGAAGGTCTATCAAATTCAGGTATGTTCTTTGTTATTTATATGATTTTCAGAGGCATTTATATATTTATTCTCATAAACCATTTAAATTTATAATCAAGGTAATGTTATTAAAATTTTTTCCTGCACTTTCAAATTCCTACAAGAGAGAACTTGTTAGAATTGCTTGTTTTATGACATTCATATTGATGATCTTTTGTACCGGATTTAAATATGGTATCTGAGGAGCAGTTTATAGTTATGGTTATGAAACAAAGTTTTGCATGATTGTGTACTTGTTAAGGCTGCATAATGTATAATATTAATATAAGCAGAACTGCTGATGGAGTTTATTTTTCTTTAGTCTTTGAAAGGTATGACTTGATTATTACATTAAATATGAAATATAAGTATTAAGTGTTACTCTGTAATAATGATCTGAAGTATATACGAGTTAAAATATGTGGTAACTGTATGTCCGTGTGTCGAGGTGAAGAGCTGTCAGAGACGGTGAAAGTTAATCTGGAAAAGAGCAGATCAGATGATAGCGACAGGCAATTCAACTCCACTACACTGACAGATGCTTCAGTGACTCAAAACACATTTGGGCGGCATTAATAAACCATCCATGCTGTCTTACAAACAACAAGTGACTCACACATTCTCAGTGCTGAAGCAGAATTAAAAGAAGTAATGAATGTGGGACTCATTTAGACACTTACTTTGTGTGTTAATATAGCAGTGTTGGACATATTTTAGAATTTAAGAATGTCTATTGATTCATGAGTGTGAATGTAAACTGAACATTCAGCTGGATATTAAATTAAAAACTAAATTGAAGTAAATTATACTGAAATTAAACTGACTTTGAGGTAATCCTAAAGCATTCTTAACTAAGCATTCTTCGACTAAAATATCAAACAATACTACAAATCAAACATTTGGAACCATTAAGATTATTTAAAGTTTTTAAACATTTCGTATGCTTTCCGAGGCTGAATTTATTTGATCTAAAATACAGTGAAAACAGTAATATTGTAAAGTATTATTAAAATTTAAAATTTAAAATTTATGAGTCCCTTGTTTGTCCTGAATAGTTAAACTACCTGCTGTTCTTATGTGGGTTATGTGGTTTTTCAGCATTTTTGTGTATTTGAACCCTTTCCAAGGATGCCTGTATGATTTTGAGATCCATCTTTTCACACTGAGGACAACTGAGAGACTCGTATGCAACTATTACAGAAGGTTCAAACACTCACTGATGCTCCAGAAGGAAACATGATGTAAGAGCCTTTTGAAAACTTTTGAAGATCAGGGTAAATGTAACTTATTTAGTCTTCTGGGAAAGATGTAAATATTCTGTAGCTCCTGAAGGGTAATACTAAATGAAAAAAAATATATATATATATTATAATTAGGCAAAATAAGAAAAATATACACATCTTCATTCTGTTCAAAAGTTTTCACCCCCAGCTCTTAATGCATTGTGTTTCCTGCATATGAGTCCCTCAGTTGTCCTCAGTCTGAAAATATGGATCCCAAAATCATGCACTAATTGTTGTAAAGTGTTTAAATGCACAAAAATGCTGAAAAACTAAAGAATTTGTGGGACCTTAAGGATTTTTCTGAAGAGTAGCGGTCAGTTTAACTGTTCAGGACATACAAGGGACTAATGAACTATCACTACACAAAAAATAAATAAAAACACAGCTGTGGATCATTCAGGTAACAGCACAGTATTAAGAATCAAATGTATGTAAAGGGTCATTTTATACATTAAGCTATTCATTTCTCTTGTGGACTATATGTAAACGTCTTTATGTGAAATGATTCAGTTCTTCAATTCTTTACTTCTTATTCAGGTCAGTACTAAATAAAACAAAAACATTTTGTATGATCCCTCTAATTTTGGTAAAATAATTAACATTTCACAGATTCTACAAGGTGTAAACTTTTAAAAGATTTTCAAAATATATTTAAAAAGAAAACTTTTAAATTGTAATAATATCTCAAATTATTGCTCAAATATATAAATATATAAAACCTGTAAATCAAACTGTTTAAATATGCATTATCAAGTAATGTGTTAATTATTCAGCAGCCTGTTTACTATAACTCAATTCAAATTAATTTCAAAGTTAAATTAAATTGTGGATTAAAATTCAATATTAAATAGCGCACAACATAGTATTTAAAGTATTATAAGCTTGATGTCCATTCTGTTGTCCTTGTGTGGCAAATGCGTGGTTCTTCCTAAAAAACAACATTAGTCAAAATTCAGCTGTGCTCTCTACCTTTCCAGAAAATAGATGAGAGGTATGAAATATCCATCTCACACGGCACAGTCACAGCATCCATCGCTCTAATCGCTCATGCTATTCAGAATTCTGTGTGTGCGAGGCTCAGAGCCCCACAGGCAGAACGCCATTTACCTTCTCCACTTCAACGTGACCTCAAAATAAACGCTTCCCTCCCTCAGGAGTCTGTATGAGCGGTAGAATTAATCACATGGCTCTGATATATTAGACTCAGTAGAGCCATTATCATTTATTTAAAAAATCTTGTGAAGGTGAAAATGAAATGCAAGCATGTAAAAGTATTACTATCTTCTGCAATGTGTAGGTGCAGGTGCTTCAAGTCTTAGCCTTTTAAAAAGAATGAGATGGGTGGGAGATTAGTAAGGATATTCCCATTACATGATCGTTGATGAGAACATCTATAGCATCTATCTAAATACTTTTTTCTATTTTGTTGTTATGCTTTACTGCTTGCTTGTAATTTACTCTATTACGTTCTGCTTTTAATTTTTTGTAACACAATATTCTAGCACTGAATCCATTCCAGTAGTTTGGACTAAAGCTGGGAATCAGAGCACATTCTGTGACTCGTTTATCATCACCCCGCAGTGAGGACAGACATCGGTCCCCTAGTATTGAGGTCCCTGTCTGTGGTATCTTTCTCTATACCTCTGTAGATTACATTCAGGAATTTAATCAAGAGGGAAAGTTTTGGACATCTCGACTTGAAATGATAAATGAGAGAGTAGTAGTCCTGAGGTACATGACGGAGTTAATCTCTGTTAAATCCAATCACGGTGAGCTGATTGTGACTTCTTAGAGGGCAGTGACGGGAAAGTGGTATCTGAATCCATCAACTAATACTCTCATGTGCCAGAGAGACACAGGCAGCTATAGACCTTTATTCTTTTTGCAAAAAATGTTTTTTTTTTTTTTTTTTGTCCTGGCTGGAGCACTATGATCACATTTTCTACACCTGAGACTATTAGTGGGCTCTTGAGTGTTTGTCATTGAAGAGATGAGTCAAAAACAGGTCTTGTTCTCCATGTAAGTACTTACACTGTTGTGCTCGTAGTGTCACTAGGTAATTGTAAACAGAGATCTCACATTCTTGATTTGTTTGTGCATAAATGTGTTCAGATCCTACCTGTCAGATCACTACCACTGTGTTTGTGTAACTGAGTACACAAACTTAAAGAAAAATAATGATAACAAGAATGGTGTACCACTAGGCTTAGTCTTGTGTCCTTTTTTGTTTATTGTATATTGTATATTGTAAAGGTTTACGTCCCCCTTTCAGAATCTGCGAAATGTTAATTATTTTACCAAAATTATACAAAAATGCATGTTATTGTTTATTTAGTACTGGCCTGAACAAAATATCTCACATAAAAGATGTTCACATATAGTCCACAAAAGAAAATTATAGTTGAATTTATAAAAATTTAAAAGTTTAAAAGTTTACATACACTTGATTCTTAATACTGTGTTGTTACCTGAATGATCCACAGCTGTGTTTTTTGTTTAGTGATAGTTGTTCATGGGTCCCTTGTTTGTCCTGAACAGTTAAACTGTCTGCTGTTCTTCAGACAATTCCTTCAGGTCCCACAAATTATTATTATTTTTTTTGTGTATTTGAACCCTTTCCAACAATGACTGTATGATTTTGAGATCCATTTTTTCACACTGAGGACAACTGAGGGACTCATATGCAACTATTACAGAAGATTCAAATGCTCACTGATGCTTCAGAAGGAAAAACCATGAATTAAGAGCCGAGGGGTGAAAACTTTTGAACAGAATGGAGATGTGCAATTTTTTTCTTATTTTGCCTAAATATCATATATTTTGTTCATTTAGGACTGCCTTCAGAAGCTTCTTCAAACTCATTATGCATTGTTTTTTTCTTTCTGGAGCATTGGAACCTTCTGTAATAGTTGCATATGAGTCCCTCAGTTGTCCTCAGTGTGAAAAGTTGGATCTCAAAATCAAGAACAGTGGGCAGTTTAACTATTCAGGAAAAAGCCACACAGCTGTGGATCATTCAGGTAAGAACACAGTATTAAGAATAAAGGGGATGTAAACTTTTGAACAGGGTATTTTATTGTCTCTTGTGGACTATATGTAAACATCTTTTATGTGAAATATTTTACTCAGGTCAGCATTAAATAAACAATAACATGTTGTATAATCCCTCTTATTTTGGTAAAATAATTCACATTTTGCAGATTCTGAAAGGGGGATGTAAAAGTCAGAAAGACTGATAAGAAATAGAAAAATCTGACACCTGTTACAGAGTATCAGAATTACAGCATGCCTTTGGCAGCATGATTATGTTGACCCTTCGCTGTAATTCCTTAAGAAAGAACAGCTGTTTGACATGACATCTGATATTTCTCAAATGTCAAGCCAAAGTCATAGTCATACTTTTTTTGTGATTGTGATCTGATGCAACCAATTAGCTTGTATGACATAATGAGACACATTTAACATTGATTTGCAAGACATAGACTTAGTAACACAGTTACGAATGACATGTTAATAACAAGTCTATGCCTTGCAAATACATATATATTACACGTAATATATTATGTATATAATACATAATATATTATGAAACAACACAAATGGACAACAGTAATGTAGTGACCACAAAACCAAAACTATCTCATATTCAGCAAATCTAATTTAAAGCATTTAGAGGGATGAGTTCAGCCAAAAAAAAAAAAAGAATATTCTGTCATCATTTATTCTTATACCCTCATGTAGTTCCAAAACCTCAATGATTTCCTCTCATCAAATACAAAAGGAATGATAGCAGGATGTTCACATTGTCAGGGACTTTCAAGCTACAAAAATGACAAAAGAGCACCATAAGTTTAATACAACTTTTATATCATAAAGTGTATTCCAACTCTTCTGAAGCCATATAGTAGTTTTTCGTGAGGCGCAGACTGAAAATCTTACCTAATTCTTCCCTCTGATGTTCCTTAAAGGGGTCATATGATGTTGTTTAAAATAATGTTATTTGGTGTAATGTAATCTGTTTACGAGGTATGAGGTTCAAAAAACACATTATTTTCCACATACTGTATATTATTGTTTCTCCTCTCTGCCCCGCCTTTCTAAAACACTTCGATTTTTACAAAACTCATCGCTCTGAAAAGCAAGGTGTTCTCTGATTGGCCAGCTATTCAGTGCATTGTGATTTGGCCGAATACCTCAAGCATGTGAAGGAAATGCTACACGCATTACCATTTTGTGATACCATGTCCCGGCGCGATGAGACAAAAACAATAAACCGCTTTATAAATGAGACATTTGTTGCATCTAGTGAAGACATAATTACTGATTATAATGACTCATACTGTCTTTTTACGTGTTGCGTTAACACCGTATCTGCATTTGTGATCATAGAAACGATAGACAAGCAGCACTACTTTACACTGATCAAAACTCGCGTTTGAATAGCCAGCAGCAAATTCTTCAAATATGAAAACGTACTTACAGGCTGTGAGCCAGATGCACCAGACTGCAAAGTTGTCCACTTTATAGTGTTCACAGAAAGCATTGTAGGCTCCTCTGCCAGATTCAGGAAACAGTCCTCCATAAAATGGGCTGCACACACTCAAATATTTTCCTTGTATTGTTCTAGGACAGTGTTGTAAATTCAACTTAACCGCTGATTTCTAGTTGGGTACTCATTTGGAAGGCCAAACGAAGTACTTTTGCTTTCGCAACTAAACACACTGCGTCTCCACAACATGGCGGCTGCAACAATACTACAGAATAAAAGTTACGCTTTTTCCTTTGCGTATACCAGTGTTGTTTTTGACAACCATCTTAGATTTAGTCTTAGTCTTAGTCTTTTGGACTAAAATGCTTATTAGTTTTAGTCAAATTTTAGTCACTTCTAAATGTGATAGTTTTAGTCCAATTTTAGTCGACGAAAAGTCAAAAAGGTTTTAGTCTAGTTTTAGTCAAAAAAGGGGAAAAAGTATTTTAACAAATTAATGTAGGTCAGTAAGTATTTTGCTGTTGGGTAGTGTCACTTATAAGTTGTGAAAATAGCAGATCTATAGTTCAACACAATGTGAGCTTCCGGATCGACTATTTTCACCAATAATTACAATAATGAAGGAATGGTTTTAGACATAAAAGACATATATTTGAAATACACCCATAGGTCCTCTCGCCGTTTGCGACCACCCTGTGTGCAAACTGCCGCCATCATGGTTAATCGTCTGTCTGTCTGAGTGACAACAATGTGACGTGTTGAGCGTAACCAAACAAGGATAGAATGCTAAAACGGCTTGCCATACTAGTATGGCAAAGAGTATTTAACGCTAAAACGGCTTGCCATTGCGGCAGATACTTTTTCGGTTTTAATTGGCATGCACAATAAGCAGAAATGTCGTGCATTTTAAACGTCTGACGGACCACCCACTAACATTTTCGTCTATTCTCGTCTCGTCAACGAAAACTCACACACGTCTCGTCATGTTTTAGTCATCAACGAGCCATTTTTATCTTGTCATCGTCTCATTATCGTCATGAAAAAAAGTGGCGTCAACGAAATGATTTCGTCATCGTCATCGTTGACGAAAACAACACTGGCGTATACATATGGGCAGTGTTATGTAAACCTTCCCACGTTGTGACATAGACATGTGGGGGCGTGTTTGAATGGGCCGTTTTAGGAAGGAGGGACTGAGTCTTAACTTTTATATAGAATATCTGCTTGGGTTTGAGACTTTAATCTTTGCAACTTCACAGATCTTATCTATGCACAAAAAGCTTGTAACTCTCCAAAGACAAAAGATAATATGAAATTGCATCATATGACCCCTTTTGTGCTATTGTAAATGTGTGTATTTCAAAAAGTTTGCACATAGTCGCAAATCACACGTTTTGCATGGAGATGTCAAATCTGGCATGGTACATTTTAATGTGTGATATTTGAATATATGTGAATGTTAATGAGACCTATCTCAAATGAGAAATCATGCTGAATCTGCAGATGAGATTATCACTGACAAATCAAATTCATCTTTGTCTCACACAAATGTATTATGTGACTTCAGAGGATTTGAAATATTACGTACAATTTATAAATTTGTGTGGCCCCTTGTGTTATTTTCTCAGCATGACAGCCACTGGTAAACTTCATTTTCATTGTATGAAAAAAGCAGTAAATGTGTGAACTATGCTGAATTTCTCCTTTTGTATTCCATGAAGAATAAAATCATACCGTTTTTAGTTAGTCTGGTGGTGAACCATTACATTAAGTTGGAGTAACATTACTGACATTTCCAGGCCAAAAAGTCTTTGTGAAAGTACAGTGAATTTGCGTGACCAATTTAGACAATAGTCAAATCTGCATAGGGAAATGAGGAATGTGAATTCTTACTGGAATAACTGGATTTCACCTGGAAGAATTTGTGAACAAATGTAAATGTGGCCACTCCTTCAAACAAAATTCCTGATCATGTATATTCCTATTGAAATGACTCTGCTAAAATGCTAAAAATGGAAAATGTGACCCTGGACCACAAAACCAGTCATAAGGGTCATTTTTTTATTTTGTATGTGACTTTTGATGAATGGATTTATTTTTTATATTATAAGAAACATAATTCAACTCAAATATTTCTTTTAACTATAAAATGTGTGAAGAAATTGAATTAAATCTGTGCTTTGAATGACTTGTACTGTTCAGGAGGTCTTTCTATGGACTGTATCCCTACAAGTCAAGCATGATCGGTCTGGAGTCGCTGGCAGATCCATCTTCTGATTGGGACATTGTGGAAACAATTGGCAAAGGAACCTATGGCAAGGTCTACAAGGTCATCAATAAGAAAGATGGAAGTCAAGCAGCCGTGAAAGTTTTGGACCCCATTAATGTGAGTCATTGTTAAAGATTTTCTTCATTTGTGTCAACTCTTCAGCATTTCAGTGTATTGCAACTGTGTCCTCACCCCAATTTGAACACATGGAAACAGTTACTTCCATGATTTCACCCTGTTTTTTTATTTTTCCCCTGAGAGTCGTAAATCTTGATTTTATAGAGTAGCCTCAATAGATTCAAAAGGGGGCAGTGACATTGCTATTCAATAATGAATCTGAAAGCTGCTGAAAATGTATTCTGCATATAAATAACCGTTCTCTGTTTTCTAATTAGTTTTAGGATTTAAGACACCTAACAGTATTTTCAATGATTTAGAAACCAAAACATAAAAAACATCTTTAAAGACGTTTCTTCTCCTCTTGTCCTCTCAGAATCCCAGTCACACTAACAGAGTAAGTAGACGTTCTTCCTAAATTCCCCCCACAGATATTTTCATACAGCGCTATTGATTTTTGGAAAACTTGTCAGGATGTTTTATTTTTATGCCTAATGCTGATATTCCCCATGTAGTGTGCTGTCATTAGTGCTGCTTGATCCCCCATAACCCCCTGCTGCACACTACATGCATGGCTGCCTTCATTGTGCCATCAAATACCCTCCCTGCTGGTCATACAAGCACATGCACAAAGCTTGGGAGCATTTTTTTCATTATCATCTCTGCTGACATATTATCTTAGAACTGTATTTGATAGCTTTTTTGAATCAGCAGCAATTTTCAATCATTTTTCTAGCTTCAGTCCATGTTGTCAAGTCATAGAATTTTATAAGAACACCATGTCGTTACACAAAACAAATCCATATTAGGGCACTGTTTTGTTTACTCACATATATGATTAATGCAGTTGTGCTATTGGTTGTGTCAGGATGTGGATGAGGAGATTGAAGCGGAGTACAACATCCTGCGTTCGCTGTCCAACCATCCCAATGTGGTGAAGTTCTTTGGCATGTTCTACAAAGCAGATGAGCTCTCTGGAGGGCAGCTATGGCTTGTTTTGGAGGTACATTTCTTTATCAGAGCTTGGTTTTGCTTTTTATTTGCATTAGAAAATAGAAGATTTTCAGGAGAGTGTCAATGTCAAGTAACTGTTCGTTGAGTTGTGATGCATCTTTCTGATAATACTGTTTCTGAGCAATATTCATTTATATCACAACTTTAAGTAAAGCTTCACAGCATTAAAACTCAATTCATACAAAGCAGAGATTTCGGTGTGGACATAAAGATTATGATGTTTTGGTGGTATTAGCCTTTAAGTTTAATTTAAGTATACAGATAAACCCAGTGTAAACACAAGCTATTCAAAGCTATGGAGGAGGGAAGATTTTCAGTGACTACCAAATTTATATGTTGAACAATTCCCCACACATGAAGCTGCTTTTCAATGCAATCAAATAAATATTTAGCCTTAAATGTAAGATTTATGTATCTGAATTACATCCCAGCAAGCATTTGTATTTGTTCCACAGTTAGCCATAATTATGTTCACACTTTTAACTGAATAAATGTGATTGTTTTCACAATGAACTGATTCATGCTAATTCTAAGTTGAATGAATTAATTTAGTAAATATGATTTCGTTGAATTAAATAGATGCAAACAGTAATAAACTATGCCATTATCTATCTATTTGTATACATACATTGCTAGTCAAAAGTTTGTGAATAGTAAGATTTTTAATGTTTTGTAAAGAAATCTCCTTTGCTCACCAAGCCTGCATTTATTTGATTGAATGTACTGGAAAAACAGTAAATATTTTTACTATTTAAAATAGCTGTTTTCTATTTGAATATATTTTAAAATGTCCTGTGATTTCAAAGCTGGATTTTTAGCATCATTACTCCATTCATATGATCAAAAAACACATTATTATTATTATTAATTATGTTGTACGATGGTGTTTTAGTGCAAAAAATTAAAAAACAAAATCTAAGATTACAAGATTAGTCGTAATATTTCAAGATTAAAGTCAAAATTACAAGAATAAAGTCAAAATATTATGAGAATAAAGTCGAAATACTACGAGAATAAAATCATATTATTTCAAGAATAAAGTAAAAATTCCGAGAATAAAGTCATAATATTATGAGAATAAAGTCAAAATACTACAAGAATAATAAAGTCATACAATTCTGAGAATAAAGTTGAAATATTACGAGTATAAAGTCAGAATATTTTGAAAATAAATTCGAAATGTTTCAAGAATAAAGACAAAATTACAAAAAATAATTTGTTAAAGTTAAAATATTTTCAGAGTGTATTCTAGCCTTTTGCGCATACAAAATAAAAGTATTAATTTCTATAATTCCCCCCAAATAAATAAATAAATATTATTTAAAAAAATTATACTGACTCTAAGCTTGTAAAATGTTACAAAAGCTTTTTATTGCAGATAAATGCTGATCTTTGGATCTTTCTATTCATCGAAAAATCCTGAAAAAAATTTACTGAACTGTGTTAAATATTGATAATAATAATAATAAATGTTTCTTGAACATTGAGCAGCTAATCAGAATATTACAATGATTTCTGAAGGATCATGTGACACTGAGGACGCAATGATGCTGAAAATTTAGATTTGATCACAGGAATAAATTACATTTCAAAATATCTTAAAAAAGAAGTTATTTTAAATAGTGAAAATATTTCACAATATTACTGCTTATATATATTAGACGTTTGGAAATCTTACCTGTTTCTTATCTTTTTAGTTTATGCATGACAAATATGCATCACAGTAAGTTCAATTAAATAGAAATTGTATATGTAATTTAAATGAATAAAATAAATAATTAAATAAATAAAAAACTCCTAAACTTAGACCTAAATATTCATTTAAGTCTATATGGCAAAATGCCACACAGACATTCTTGAAAATATTTATTCCATGTTCTACAAAAGAAAAACTATGTTTGGAACAAAATGAAGCTGAATAAAAGATGGCAGAATTTTGTTTAGCTTAACTATTTAATATGTATGCATATTGTTATGTCTAACATTATGATATTATTACTCACAATAGAAATGCTGAATAAAAATGCTGTGTGGTGTTTTTGTTATTTTATTATCATAAAATAGTGCTGAAGCCTTACTAATGTAGTTTCTGTTGTTTGGTTGCCCTCTTCTCTGTAACTGCATTTATCGTTTTTTTCTCTCTTCCGTTCCTCATTACTTTCCCTCTCTGTCTGGCATTTCTCTCTGTTAGTTGTGTAATGGGGGTTCGGTAACTGACCTGATAAAGGGTTTGCTGATGAGGGGAAAACGTCTTGAGGAGCCCATCATCTCCTACATCTTGTATGGAGCACTTTTGGTGAGACACACACACACACACACACACACACACACACACACACACACACACACACACACACACACACACACACACACACACACACACACACACACACACACACACACACACACACACAGACAGACTGAAGTAATCTGCTCACCCCAGCACAGGGAACGCTGCCTCAGCGCTCTGCCCGTGCCAGAGTAGTTATTTTGGGCTGTGATAGTGAAGAAAGACAGAGGGTGTCCAGCTGTAGAGTTTAGGGGCCGATCAGAGGCAGTCGCACTCACTGACTCAAGTTTCTCTTGCTTTATTTTCAGGGTCTTCAGCATCTTCACAACAACAGAATAATCCACCGTGACGTAAAGGGCAACAACATCCTCCTCACCACAGATGGTGGAGTCAAACTGGTGGACTTCGGTAATGGCTACCCTTACGAAAAAGAAGTTTATTCAAGTGTACTATTAGTACTTCTTTTAAACTTTAAAATAGGAAAGTATACTTTCAGTCTACTTTATATGCCTCTCAGAAGTGTGCTTTATATACTTCTCAGAAATACAATTAAAATGACATTTAAGTATACTTGACTTATACTTAGAAAAAGTCTAAATATATTTGAACTATACTTGTGCTCTGAGAATCTGTGTTTTCATTGTTATACACTAGGGGCGCTATTTCACATCTTCTGTACAGAATTTACAAAACACAAGCGAAGAAGAAACCGAAACACCAGATGCTTCCACATGTAATCTAACACAATTGTCAGACATAAAACAACATCAAAACCACAGATATGTAAAACTGTGTAACGTTATGGAATAAAATGTCGACCCATGAAGAGGTAATAATGACTGTCAAGCTTTGGGGTGTTGATCAACTTTATCTACGTTTTGATTATCATCAATAGTCTTTTTGTTCAAAATGTTGTTTATTTATTTATTTATTTATTATTTATGACACTTACCCACATTCAAGTGTTTATAAAAAAAATACATGAAACTAGAATTTTTGTTTAGAAGCAGATACCCTGTTCTTTCTTTTGATGTTTTGTATGTTCAGATATTCATATAACAAAATATACCTAAATAAGGACATAGTAGTATACTTAAAGTATGATATAAAGTTCAGTTAAGGAAAACCTATTAGTATACTTGTAGTATAAAACTACTAAACTAGTAGTTTACTGAGACTATACTTCAAAGTGTTCTGAAAAAGCATAAAAAGTATTTAATTAGTAAACTATCAGTAGTTCACTTTTAGTATACTTGCAGTACAAACTGAAAACATAGATGTAAACTAGTCGTGTACTCAAAGTTTACAACTGTTATACTTAAAAGTATACTTTTATATACTAGAAATTCGGCCAATTTAGTCTCAAGGAGTATTGAAATAGTTCACTTAATAGTATACTACAGTACATACAACACTGATATTTGTATACTTACAACATAAAGTATACTTAAAATGTACTTAAACTTAACTTAAGTATACTTAAGAAAATAAACTTGAAGTATACTTCTTTTTGGTAAGAGAGGATGCTGTTTCTCTGCACAGAGAGGAGCATTTCACTATATAAAGGGGATTTTATTTTGATTTGGAAAGTTTTATATACATTTGTCTTCGCATTCAACAATGGTTCATAGTGACAATGTTTGTCAAGCTCCAAAATGGTCAACATACTACTTTGGAGTGACATAAGAGTAAATAATGAAAGAATTTTAATTTTTAGGTGAACTGTTCTTTTAATAGGATGCACGACAGACATTAAAACCGAAGTACAGTACAGTACATAACAAACAAAAAGTGTATTTATGGTGCTAATTCTGTATGTGTACTAAATTGAGGTGGAGCCATTCAGACGTCTGTGTGCTTTATCAAACACACCCTTACACACCCTGAGCTGATCATGTGAATGGGGTTCTGCATGGAAAGTGTGTGTGAGGGTGAAAAGGGGTGTGTGTGTGGGGCGACTGATTCTTGTCTGCCTGAGGCGTGTTTGTGCCGTGTGCATGTGAGAAAGAAGTGGATCCCTGCTGGGAGGCAAAATGCCCTCATCACATAATGCTGCCAGCCGCCCACTCCCTGCGCTAATGTCACGTCAGATTATTTGCCCCTCCTAAATGTCTAAATCCATACAACTGTTATTTGGTCCTACTATAGTTGTTTATTATCACAAATGTTCACACATTTCAGTAGAAAAAAAATCACATTCAAGATAAATAAAGAAAAATAATCTTATTAAGCTGTGATTCTGACATACGAGGTGTCTGATTTTTTTCAGGTGTCTCCGCTCAGCTGACGAGTGCGCGTCTACGCCGAAACACATCAGTGGGAACGCCATTCTGGATGGCTCCTGAGGTCTGTCCTGTCATAAATATACAACCTTACTCTCTTTACCTCTGCTTTTCAGTTTATTCTAGTCAACACCCATCTCTATTTTTGATGACATACAAAAATGTTTTATACTTAAATGGATACTTCACACAAAAATGAAAGTACTGTTAAAATTCACTCACCTTCATGTCTCTCCAAACTTTAGTGTTTGAATGAATGTTCTGGCTGCTCTTTTCTGCACAATAAAAGAGAATTCAATGTGAATTCTATTAAAATTTGACAGAATAGAGATATTATTGAGAGCTATGACAGATTGTAAGTAATTGATGACTTAAATGTTCAGGCTCCAAACAAAGCAGTCATATGACCTATCATACAGTTCTGTTTTTTGGTTTCCATATTGTACATGTGGCCATATAAATGGCATATGCCATTGCTTGTTGTATGTACTGTAGAAGTTCAGAAACAAAATACACATTAAGTGCTGCTAATCAGATAATTAGTGTTTGAAAAAACAAACAAACAAACAAACAACAACAACAAAAAACTCACCACCTACACTAAACTCTAACATAGACCTGAAACTGATAGTGTCTACAAAAACATGTTTGCAAAAAAAAAACAAGTTTGAGCTCTTAATTGTGACTCGCAAGGTTACTTCATTAAAAAAGAAACGTAGAGAGCTGTTTATGTGACGTAAATGTCAAAATGTATTAAATTATAAATCATGCACTATATATATATAAAAAAAACTTCTAAACTACTAAAGTGTTTTGATGTCATAATGTGGAAGTAACCATGCAAAAATAATTCTTTATTGATCTGCCCCTTTATTCATAATTTGTGTGGAAAGGAATAAAAGTTTTTGCCATTTTACTGCCACTAGTGTTAATTTCAGTTGGAAATTGCAGTGAATTGTATTTATAAAATATGTTAATAGAGCTTTGCAAAAATATACAGTTGAGGTCAAAAGTTTACACACACCCTGCAGAATCTGCGAAATGATAATTATTTTACCAAAATAAGAGGGATCGTACAAAATGCATGTTATTTTTTATTTAGTACTGACCTGAATAAGATATTTCACATAAAAGATGTTTACATATAGTCCACAAGAGAAAATAATAGTTGAATTTATAAAAATGTACCCTGTTCAAAAGTTTAAATACACTTGATTCTTAATCCTGTGTTGTTACCTGAATGATCCACAGCTGGATATTTAGTGATAGTTGTTCATGAGTCCCTTGTTTGTCCTGAACAGTTTAACTGCCTGCTTTTCTTCAGAAAAATCCTTCAGGTCGCACAAATTCTGTTTTTTCGTCATTTGTGTGTATTTGTACTCTCTTCAACAATGACTGTATGATTTTGAGATCCATCTTTTCACACTGAGGACAACTGAGGGACTCGTATGCAACTATTACAGAAAGTTCAAACGCTCACTGATGCTCCAGAAGGAAAAATGATACATTAAGAGCCGGGGGTGAAAACTTTTGAACAAAATGAAGTTTTGTAGATTTTTCTTATTTTGCCTAAATATGATATATTTTTCATTTAGTACTGCCCTTCAGAAGCTAAAATGCTTACATGTTTCCCAAAAGACAAAATAAGTTAAATTACCCTGATCTTCAAATTCAAGTCTTCAAGTTTTCACCCCCTAGCTCTTAATGCACCATGTTCTCTGATCTCTATTGTGAAAGCACTATATAAATACATTTAACAGTAAGCCTATGTTGATTATTTTGTTTCTAATAGGTCTGTTCTTTTAACCTGTGAGTAGATTCACTACAGCTTTATGTATCTTAATGCTTTCTGTGCTTTCGTGTATACATTAATGAGCTAACAGAGATATGTATGTGTGTGTGTGTGTTAATGTATATGTGTGAGTGTGCCTTTGTGTGTGTGGGTCGTGTGAAGGTTAATAGCCGAGCGCCGCTCTGTGAGAGTGAAATAAAGCGAGGTGATGGGGCCAGTGGGGGAGGCCCCTCAGGGCCAATTAAAATACAGTCTAAATTAAACGCTCCGCAATATGCCAATTGGCCAGTGTTTCTGACACACTGATTTAATGCTGCAGAACAACATAATTGTTGTGATTATTACGGTACAGTAATGATTAAATATCATGAACATTGGTTAACTGGAGCTGAAATAAAATTAGCATAATTTAGAAAATGATCAAGCTAAATTCATACTGCATAAATGAGCTAATTTAATCATTTTAAACCATATAATAATGAAACTGATAGGAATCCCTCTGATACTTTAGTTGAAATGGAAGCCATTCAGTTTTAAAAGCCTGAAGATATCAGCTATATTTCTTGTAAGTATCAGATGGTTTTACTAGAATTCCTAAGGGGATATAAAAACAGGCACAAAGGAGTCAATAGTTGATAAACAGTAGGTGTATAGAGCTATCAAATGATTGTGGGTTGCATAAATCATAAGAAGAATTTAAAATGCAAAAATTGCTTTTCTTAGATTTTTTTTGTCTTGTTTCCAGCCAAAATATCAAACAATTCTTAAATCAAGAAGGATTTTCAACAAAAAAAGTCAAAATTAAGTGTTTTTGCTTGAAACAAGCTTAATAATCTGCCAATGGGGTGAGAAAAATAATCTTGTTTGAAATTAAATAAGTTTTTTTTTGCTTACACCATTGGCAGATTATTTTGCTTGTTCTAAGCAAAAACACTTAATTTTGACTTGTTTTTTTTTTAAACAAGAAAATATTTTTTACTCGTCTAGAAAATCCTTCTTGATTTAAGAATTTTTTGATATTTTGGCAGTAAACAAGACAAAAAAAATCTAAGAAAAGCAGTGTGTGAGCTTTTTGCAGTGTATGAGTTTCATATTAAACTCGCTGACTGTTGATAACATACTTAGTTGAGATCTCACAGTTGAAATTTCTCCTGAAGCTCTACGCTTTGAAAAACAAAAGTTTTTCTACTTTTAAAACTTCACATTTGATTCACTTACTTATTTTATTATAATTTTGAAACTTGCTTCTGAGCTTATTTGTTTCTGAGTGAAAATTGTTTCAGTGTAGATGAGACCCATAAGAGAAGTGTTCTAACTGCTCTGAGAAATAACTGAGACATCAAAATCTTATTTGTGAGCTTAGTTTTCCTCTGACAGTGTGAACATGATGGCTTATGTGTGCTATACCTGTGTGTTTTTCTGTGTGCAGGTGATAGCATGTGAACAGCAGTATGACTACTCATATGACGCCCGCTGTGATGTGTGGTCTCTGGGCATCACTGCCATAGAGCTGGCGGATGGAGACCCACCCCTGTCCGAGATGCACCCGGTCAAAGCACTCTTCAAAATACCACGGTAAGACACCAGGGGGAGCTATACTCACACTGCACTCACAAAAGACTGGGAAACTTGCGGAAATAGAGGGAGGGGTAGATGGAAATGGAGATAGACTGGAGAAATTAAGGGAAAAGTGGAAATAGGAATGAAAATACAGCAAAAGAGAGAAGGACAGACAGGAAATACCTCGTAATTTCCATTAGTGTAGACACTCTAACTGAGACTGATGTGACTCACTGTGAGCAGATTGGGAAGATCAAGCAACCAATGAAAGACACACACACACACACACACACACACACACACACACACACACACACACACACACACACACACACACACTGTTCTGTTTACATGTTTTATGGGGACATTCCATAGGCGTAATGGTTTTCATACTGTACAAACCGTACTTTCTATCGCCCTACACCTACCCTACACCTAAACCTAGCCCTCACAGGAGATTGCGCACACTTTTACTTCATCAAAAAAACTCATTGTGGGGACATTTGGTCCCCATAACATGATAAATACCAGATACACACACACACACACACACACACACACACACACACACACACACACACACACACACACACACACACACACACACACACACACAGTATGTTCTATATAGTATAGTTGTGTGTAGTATGAATATAAACTGAATGTCACCTTTATTTATACAGCGCTTTTAACAATATGGGTTGTGTCAAAGCAGCTTTCTACATTCGAATGTTCTACATTTGTTATGTTGTCATTGTCATGTGACCTACCAGATTCTTGCTTCAGTGCCATTCACAAATACTTTCCTTGCGGCCTCATGGGATGGTAAAATGTCCAAAATTTTGCCAGAAACAATAGGTCATCTGAAGACTTTTTGCATACTGTTTTATAAATACTGTGAATTTGAGCATACTACTCTGTTCTCATGTTGTTTTTTGACTACTATTTCAGTAGGCAGGTAGCAATTTCGGATGCAGCCGTCATATTTGTCAAAGACTGCATCTTTAAGACTTCTATATGTAAATGACCTCTGTTATGATTGCCTAATCTCTATTTACTGCATTTTACATTATATAATACTGAGTACATTGACATACATTTACATTTAGACATTTAGCAGACGCTTTTATCCAAAGCGACTTACATAATACTCATAATACTATTACTTATATAATAACAAAAAAGAAAAAGCAAGCTAGTGAGAGGCCTAGAAATAGATATATAGAATACAAGAAGTGCAGAGAAGCTAGTGTTATTTTTTTAAAGAAAATAAGCAGTAAGTAAATGAATAGACAATAAGTCTAAAAGGACTTATTTATGACTTAACCTTTTTTTTTTAGAACAGAATTAAAATAGACAGTGCTAGAGTTAGAGGGTCAAATAAAGTTGGAAGAGATGGGTTTTTTTAGCCGATTCTTGAAGATGGCTAAGGACTCAGCTGTTTGTTAATTGGAAAGTCCATGAAAGTGATTTTGTGTCATCTCTTTGGGAGGGCACAATAATGTGTCATTCACTTGCAGAACACAAGATTCTAAAGGGCACATAAGTCTGAAGTAATGAATTTAGGTAAAGAGGACAGAGCCAGTAGTGGTTTTGTAGGCAAACATTAATGCCTTGAATTTTATGTGAGCAGCTATTGGTAGCCAGTGCAAATTGATGAAGAGAGGTGTGACAAGCATTCTTTTCGGCTCATTAAAAATTAATCTTGCAGCCGTATTCTGGATTAATTGTATAGGTTTGATAGAACTTGCTGGAAGACCTGCCAAAAGAGCATTGCAATAGTCCAGCCTGGACAGAACAAGAGATTGTGAAGCAAGTTGTGAGTAGGTGTGGATGTTTAAATGTGTGGTTTAATCAGCTGATTCTGTTGTCATTACTGTGAAATTGTCTTTTGGTGATTATTTTTAGTAAATGACCAATCCTGACTTGACTGAAGCTTTTTGTGGTAAATGTTTTCAATGATAGGATTGAAAATGTGAACTGTGCACACTTGCTGCAAAAAAAAAAAAAAATGCTTTTCTTACTTAGGTTTTTTGTCTTGCTACCAACCAAATTATCTCAAAATTCTTAAATCAAGAAGGATTTTCTAGACGAGTAAAATTATTGTCTTGGTTTCAGAAAAAAAAGTCAAAATTAAGTGCATTTTTGCTTGAAACAAGCCAAATAGTCTGCCAAAGGTGTAAGACATAAGATTTTTTTGCTAACCCTATTGGCAGATTATTTTGCTTGTTTCAATTTTAATTTTGACTTATTTCTGAAAATAAGAAAATATTTTTTATTCGTCAAGAAAATCCTTCTTAATTTAAGAATTTTTAGATATTTTGGCTGGAAACAAGAAAAACAGAGTAAGAAAAGCTCTTTTTTTTGCAGTGCTAATGCTTTATTCAGTGAAATATTCAACTGTGGTCTTCGTCATGTCTGGTGATTTCCTAGTTCACCGTCATTTAGCTCAATTATTTTATCATCACAGAATTGGGACATCTTACATGTCACAATATTCTGATTAGCAATAAAATATAAGAGCTTTGATGAGAATCTGACCTTCTGCCATCTTTATGATCACACCATTATCACCCAGAATGCATAGTGGATATGTCCTTTGATTGCAATTTGCATTCACTATTAGCTGCCCTCCCTTCTCTATTGTCATTTAGATGAGGCCGACGCTCATGTTATCTGCCCCGCTCCAGGCCTGCAGGGGATGGGCCACTCACTGTCAGAACGTATACCTTTATGACACAAGAAGCTATGCAACTCTATGACATAGTATAATAGCATACTGCTTACACTCTTAAAAACAAAGGTGCTTCACGATGCCATAGAAGAACCCTTTTTGTCTAAATGGTTCCATAAAGAACCTTTAACATCTGAAGAACCTTTCTGTTTCACAAAAGGTTCTTTGTGGCGAAAGAAGGTTCTTCAGATTATAAAAAGGTAAGAGTTGGTTCTTTAAAGAACCTTTGACTGAATGGTTTGCGGAACCAAAAATGGTTCTTCTATGGTTTCGCTGTGAAGAACCTTTTAAAGCACCTTTATTTTTAAGAGTGTAGTGCACATTGTGAAGTATATACTATATACTGAATACTACTTACTTTTCAAGAAAAAAATTCTGGTTAATTAATTTCTGTAGTTAGATCTAGTGTCAAAACTGTCAACCACAGTGTACAAATTTTTCAAGTCGGCATTTAGCTTGTTATAAAGCTGATAATATAATTTAGTCATAAAAAAGTACATGTGCACTGTTGAATCGGTATATTTTTATATATGCAAAAATGGTAAGATCTGTGTGTTTGTACTGGCGTTGTAGATGTGCTTTAATGCCGCTTGATGTTTCGATTATGAATGCTCAATATGAGAAATGATAATGTTGGAATACTGTGCTTTTGCCTTTCCAGGCCCATTTGTCATATAGTTTATGCCTGAGTGCAATAATCATGTATAGTATCTACACCATCAGGACGTGCTTTAAAATGATGTGCTCCCTCTTCTTTTTCACCCACCTGTCTCTCCCCCTCTATCTCTTGCTTCTACCTTCCTTTTCTTTCTTTTTTTTTTCAAATGAAATTAGATATTTGGGCCGGGGCGCATAAATCAAGTGCGTGGGACCTTTAGCGCAGCAGCGGGTGAATAAATCAGTGTTGGTGTGTGTACTGGGGCGTGAAATGATTCTGTTAACATGTCATCTGTCCGGGCCGGCGTTCCCACCATCAGCCCGCTCTCAGACGGAGAGATTACGAGGGGGCGTGGAGTGATCGGAGCCTGTCAGCGCCAAATGTTTGACTCGTGATGAAGGACATCAGAGGGAACTGAATGGCTGCTCATACACAAGGCTGCACAATTGCCAACCTGAATACCATTACTGGAGCTCAAGCTAACACACTTTTCTCACTGACGTACAGCACAAGGACTCCTGGGTTTTTAATTATGGCTAAATCATTTATACGGTGCCTTGCGAAAGTATTCATACCCCTTCATTTTTCATGTTTTGTTATGTTAAACCGCTTTAAATTACTTTTTTTTTCACATCAATCCACACTCCATACACCATAATGTCAATGCAAAAATATAATTGTCACATCTTCGTAAATTTATTAAGTGCATTGCATAAGTATTAACTCAGTACTTAGTTGAAGCACCTTTACAGCTTCAAGTCTTTTTGGGTATGATGCGACAAGCTTTGAACATCAGCATTTCTTCACCTCTAAAGCTCTGACAGGTTGGATGTGGTCTGGCAGACATTTTCAAGTTTCTCTAGAAATGTTTGATTGGGTTCAAGCCTAGGCTCTGGCTGGGCCACTCAAGGACATTCATAGAGTTGTCTATAAGCCACTCTTGCTGTGTGCTTTCGCTCATTGTCCAGTTGGAAGGTGAACCTTCTGTCCAGTCTGAGGTTCTGAATGCTCTGGACTGGGTTTTTATTAAGGCTACCTAAATATTTTGGTGCATTGAGCTTTCCTTCTATTCTGATGAGTCCCTCAGTCCCTGCCACTTAAAAACAGCCCCACAGCATGAGGTTGCTACCACCACATTTTGCTTTTGGGATGCTACTCTGCAGGTGATGAGCGCTGCCTGGTTTCCTTCAAACATGATGCTTGGAATTGAGGTGCATCAGACCCCAGAATCTTGTTTTTCACAGTCTGAGGGTCCATTAGGTGCTTTTTTGCAAATTCCAAGTGTGTTTTCATGTGTCTTCAATGAGGAGAGAACTGAGTTTGGCAACACCACCATAAAGCTTAGAGCGTTGGAGTGTTGCAGTGATGTTTATCCTTCTGCAAGTTTCTCCTATCTCCACATGTGATCATGGAGCTCAACTTAAGTGACCATCAGCTTCTTGGTCACCAATCTAGCCAAAGCCCTTCTCCACCGAATGCTCAGTTTGGCCAAGAGGCCAGCTCTAGTCCTAGAAATACGAATGCTCCTTACATTTACATTTACATTTCAACTGTCCTGGATAAGGGTATGAATACTTACAAAAACTGCTTTTTTAATGTAAAATTCACTTTATAAAAGACCCACATTTCTCGCTTTAATTCATGGGGATAACATGGATAATTTCACATGGTTTAGTGTAAGATTTTTGCCCAATATCAAGTTTTAAAAGTAAAAAAAACAAAAAAACAACTACAGATAACTTTTACCAGTAGGTGGCTGCAGAGCTCCACTATTTGCTATTTTCTATTTGACCACATGAAAGATATTTTTTCACAAGTTTTTTCAGTGGAATTCATATCTACAGTACAGACCAAAAGTTTGGACACACCTGAATAAGAAGGTGTGTCCAAACTTTTGGTCTGTACTGTATTTTATTATTTGATTTTGATTCGATTTGATTAGATGAAATCTGTGTTTTAAATCCATCATTAAGGTGCAGTTGCATCCTGCAAATCACTTGTGTCTAGAAATATTGAAATATTATTAAGAAATGTAAGTATTAATGCTAAACTAAAATACTTTAATGTTATTTGTATAACACTATCAAAGTAATGTAATGTGAAGTAATGTGTATTAATAAATACACATTTGTGATGATGAATTTGCAAATATGCATATTTAAAATATATTAACTTTAAAATTAATATTAAATAACAAAGGTAATATAATCAAGTGCTTTACATGTGCTTTAGTATGTTAGTCAACACATCAAAATATGTGTACTTCTTTAAAATATGACAAAAGATTATTAAAGCAATGATTTTAAATATACCTCAAAAGTAAACCTTTACATTTGACACTATTACAAAGTTCTTTAAAAAGTGTACTTAAATGTGTTAAAGTGTACTGTCTTTAAAGTGGCCTCACCTGCATGTTTTTTTTAAAGTGTATTTTTAAGATTTGAACTACACTACAAGTGTATATTTAATACAATTAAGTGCACTTCTTTTACAACATTAGTCAAATGGATTTTCAGAGCTAATTTACTTGAAAATAAAACATATTGTATACAGGGTTCGTACGGGTGCTTGAATTCCTTGAAAATGCTTGAATTTTAATGTAGTGTTTTCAAGGTTTAAAAAATGCTTGGATTTTGTATGAAGTGCTTGAAAGTGCTTGAATATGCAGTTGCATCGGTTTCATATTAATTCGCTTTCATACTAAATAGTTATTTTAGTAGAATAGAATTATGTTTAAAACGAGAATTTGGGGATCGCAAAATTGCCAGCCCTATGTCCCGGGGCTATTGTGTTTTCCAGTCGGGCTACTATGTTTCACCGGACTATCTTAAAGTAGAGGGCTCGTGCGGATCATTACAAACTCATCAATTTAGCTGTATCAAAGTTAAGGCAATACAAAGTTTTAAATGTATTAAATAGTATAACAAAAGGCTTAATTATAAGTTTAAGAGTTAGGGACGTATTTACGAGAATCGCGATAGGGCTGGATAAAACTTCAAAAGGCTATGATGTCATATTGAATAAACACTGCAGGTTTCAAAGTCAAAACGCGGCACGGATGTCTTTATATGAATGTATTTGAAGGGAACCGACTGTCCTCAGAAACGTGTCGTTGGCATTTTCATTTCATGTCTGATAAAACTGCGTTAATGCTGATTTGTATACAGCCGTTACTAGGAAACCGTAATATTTCAGCACTCCCTAAAGTGCCCCCTCGTGACAGGGAATGAATTTGCGAATATTCAGCTGTTTAGTAAGATTATTACAAATATTGGCCCATGTTTTTATGCAGCAAACACATAAGAGTTGTAAATGTAAAAGTTATGTGCTTTCTTAAAATCTAAACAATTAAGACAGTAATATTTATGTTTTAAATAAATTATACTTGATATATCCATTTTAAAGGTATAAAGGCTGAAATGCCATTGTATAAGATGTTTTGTTCTTGTGAAAATCTGAATTATAAATGATGTCATTTTATGGCTTAATGTTACTGTACATTGTTCAACCCCACTACGGTGTTCATTTTACTTGTGCAGCTCTTAAAAAGGGTCATAAATTGCCTTAAATTGGTATTTAAAAATTCTGCAGATACACTGTAAATAGTGAAAAAAATACCTTGATATTTGTGAATAGGAAATCAGGTAGGAGTCTAAATGTCAATCAAAAAATATGTTTAAAAAATGGTCTTTTTTCATTTGGGCCAGTTAAATTGTATTATTAATTTTATAGTGTCTTTTTGACTACCTTTTAGTAGGCTACTTTTAGGCTGGAATGTGAAATGTATTTGTGAAAATCCTTCAAGTTTTAGAAAGTTTTCAAGTTTTAGAATTTTAGTTTATCATTTTTTTTTACAGTCATTTTATAGCAGTCATTAATGTGTTACCATAGACATTGCCCTACTCCACTCATACAGTATTACTTTTATTTGTGCAGGTCTTAAAAAGCCTCTAAAAATTTTTTTTTTAAATACTACAGATACTCAGTAAATTATATTAATTATATATTTTAAATTATATAATTTGTATACTAAATGTTGACTATTTATATGGGGCAATGTTATATGCAATCTAGACAGTTGTTTTTTAATAGCACAATAACATCTGATTTAAAATTTAGAACTCATGTATGTGAATATGTAATTTGCCACAGTGCTGGAAAATCTTGAAAATGCACCTTGAAAGTGCTTAAAAAGTGCTTGAATTTTACTTTGGAAAAGGTGTAAGAACCCTGTGCATACTTCCATTAAGTACTGTTAAGTACTACGTTAGCCAACTGCTGTTGGATAGCTTTCTCTACATATTACAGATGTGCTTCCTATCTGGCCTATAACTGATTTAATCGTTGCATAAAAAAACATAAAAAGAAACCTGGGCATGGACAACATGGAAACTGAAATGAGTCACATTTGGTCTATTTTTACCACGGTGGCAAAACAGTGACAGTGTAGCATGTACATGGAAACATGTACAGTAAAATATATCATCAGTCTTTAATATTGTAATGTTTCTTTTTTTACTTTTTGTGTTTAGCTGGTGGCAGGGCTTTGCCTTCATTTCTACTTGTCTACAAATAATTTTATCAGGATGGCTGGCCACTGGGAGGTTGAGGAATTGTGGAGTCTTTTGTATGTGGCAGATTAGTATTGACAAAATGTCTGCCGTGTCATTTATCATCAGAAGCCGGCGCGGCCACAGCGCTTGTGTTGGAGTCATGTTTGCGTGTCCATTTGAGGCTGCAGCAGTGACTGCTCTTACTGAACAGTGTGCAGTTACATTACATGAATGTAAATCAACATTGATTTGATAGTACATGTAAAAGGAGTGTGAGAGTTTAGGTTTAGAGGTACAGTTAGAGCAGGGGTCCCCAAACTTTTTTCTGAGCGGGTCACATCATTTTCTATTCTTTAATGGAGTGCCAGGTCGGTTTATAAAATAAAATTCCATGGGCCGGACTGACTACTATTATTATTATTATTTTATTATGATTTTACCTGTATTTATTATACCTTTTAATGCTAGAATAGTTTATTATTTTTTATGCACCAGACAGACAAATGATCATTTCTTTTCAAAAGATATACAGGTGCTTCTCAGTAAATTAGAATGTCATGGAAAAGTTCATTTATTTCAGTAATTCAACTCAAATTGTGAAACTTGTGTGTTAAATAAATTGAATGCACACAAAGTGAAGTAGTTTAAGTCTTTGGTTCTTTTAATTGTGATGATTTGGCTCACATTTAACAAAAACCCACCAATTCGCCATCTCAACATAATATAATGACATGCCAATCAGCTAATCAACTCAAAACAACTGCCGTCAAAATGGTCTCTCAGTTTGGTTCACTAGGCTACACAATTATGGGGAAGACTGCTGATCTGACAGTTGTCCAGAAGACACAAACATTGATTGCCAAAGAAGCTGGCTGTTCACAGAGTGCTGCATCCAAGCATGTTAACAGTAAGTTGAGTTGAAGAAAAAAAGTGTGGAAGAAAAAGATGCACAACCAACAGAGAAAAACTTTGGGTAACTGGGAGATGAGTGAAGTTTTGCTTTTGCACTTGTCCCACAGCAGTGCTAGTTTCACCTCAAATGCTATTGAGTCATTTTGTCATCGCTCTGATTTTTCTAGCTGGCTCGCGCATCACCTGTTCGATCACGATGACACATTATGTTGAATGTACCATTCTGTTAGTGAATTTAACAAATAATTAGGCTATGTTAATAACTAAGGGAAATTTTTGTTTGAAAGCCAACCTTTATTATCAAATACCGACATGATATAAGTAAAACATATTTAAAATTACATTTTCAAAATATGTCTCTGGCATTGTTCAGAGGGCCGGTCCAAATGCGGGGGCGGGCCGCATTCGGCCCCCGGGCCTTAGTTTGGGGACCCCTGAGTTAGAGGATAAAAAAAATCATTTGGCTCAATGAAAGTCAACGGAAATTGTCATCATGATGAGAAAAACAAACTGTGCATGTGTGTATCATAATGTCATGATGGATGAAGTGAATTTCCACAGTCTAGTTAGCATAAATCTCTTTTCGGTGAATGACACGCTGGTCTTTTTTTTTTCAACCCAATGGACAGATGCTAATCTGTGTTTGACATTTTGATTTATCAATATATGTGTTTTTCTCTTATTTATTTTTATATTTATAGATCATTGCTTCTTAACCAGGAGTTTATAAGGCCCCCTAGGGGCCCTCAATAAACTTTCAAGGGGGCCTTACAATTATGTAAATGATTTATGTAATAGATTAATATAACAATTAAAAAATGAAAATAAAAACACAAAAAATCTCTTGAACCTTCTAGAATCACTCACAAAATGAATTGTGCTTAATATACTTTAATTTTCTATAAATTCGCTTTGAAACTATGTATTTTGAAAATATATAAACAAGTAAATGTGACTTTTTGTCTTCAGAAGAGCACAAAAAGAGAAATTAAGCAGTATGTTGCTGTTTTCTATACAATGATCTGCTTCCAGAAACAACTCATGCACTGGATGTCTTCTGAAGCCAAATTCTTATTCCTGTAATGTCTAAACAGTTCTTTTATTACAGTAATTAGGATCTAATAAAGATTAAAAAACACTGTAATTCAAAGTGTTGTATTTAAATGAGTATTTAAAGGAATAGTTCACCCAGAAATGAAAGATGTAGAGATGTACAGTACACTCTTAAAAATAAAGGTGCTTCACGATGCCATAGAAGAACCTTTTTTTGTCTAAATGGTTCCATAAAGAACCTTTAACGTCTGAAGAACCTTTCTGTTTCACAAAAGGTTCTTTGTGGCAAAAGAAGGATCTTCAGATTAGAAAAAGGTAAGAAAGAGATGGTATTTTAAAAAAACTTTGACTGAATGGCATTAAACTTGCAATTATGGCCAAATGAAAGATTTGTTGTAGGGCTATGTTGTATGCTCCTACTGAAAAAAAAAAAAAGGAATACCTTTTTAATCACATGACAGAAATGACAGATATTAACCTTCCCATTACGAAGCGATATTTGACTCCTTGGAGGTTTTTTTTAAACCTTTGTAATGCCATTTTTTTAAACTTTATTAAATTAATGTCAACTTTTGTGACAAAAAAAAAAATAAGATTAATGATTTTATTAAAAAAAATAAATAAATAAACAATAAATTAAATTAAAATAATTCAAAACAATCAGGAGGAATAAGTTACCAGTCAAATTAAATCAGCAACAACAATTCACCTTTGCATGTCACAGAAGAGCAAAAATGTGGCATTAAGGAATATTTACAGATTTTTGTGAAAAAATTCAGAGGTGGCATTAATGCATTTCATAATTACAATGTTATGAGATTAATGTTTTAAATATAAAGTTTTGAATATAGAAATATTAAACGATTTAAATGACTCAATTTATATTTTAAAAATGAAACTGAAACCACCAGTATGTGGCAGCAAGTCAAAGTCTTTGTGACTGAATCATTAATTGAATTGATTCAAAAACATAGATTCATTCATACACAAAACAGCGTTGTGTCAAAGTCTATAGATGCGCATATATAGCTCAGCTGTGGCTTTGTTTGGAACTATTTTTGTTGACGAAATATAACACAATCAGACTACAGTGTTCCTAAACTTTTGTATAAAATCAAAAATGTATAAAACTGTTGTATAATTCAAATTCACTTTTGAAAACTCCCTTTATAGTCATTAAAAACTGTCACTTGTCTTAGTTCATCGCAATCTCGCAAACTTACATTTTAACTAATGAAGCTCTCTACACGGCATACTTAATCTATTATTTACATCGTCTCTACACTTTGTTTGTTATAATGAATGACAAAAACTGCAGTCTGCTTTTACGATCTGTGCTGTGAGGAGCTAGGTTTTTTGTCTACATTGCGCTATACATTTGTGTGCAGAACTGAATCGCTGAATCGCTTTTGTAGTCTTTTGAATAGATAAAATGGAGGAATCACTTTAATTTCTAAATAAACCTAACCTCTAAGTTCATTTCTAGCCCTGATAATAATGCTTTCTCAATTCACAGCACGTTAATCAGTGGAGTCATGTCGATTACTTGTGAATTATTTTATCAGCTGTTTGGAATCTCATTCTGACGGCACCCAATCACTGCAAAGGACCCATTGGTGAGCAAGTGATATAGTGCTGCATTTCTACAAATCTGTTTGTATGAAGTAACAAACTCATTTACATTTTGGCCTAAGGGTGAATACATTTTCAGTAAATGTTCATTTTTGGGTTTATTTAATGCATACAAAATACTTTAAAATTAGACAATTTGTTTTTCTTCTGATTTTGGGTTGAAATATAACGTATATCTTACAGGTTTTATGAGATTCACACTTACATTTATGTATATCTCTCCCTCCCTCTGTTTGTGTCTAGCATGTCATCTCCAGCATGACAAACTGATGTTGTGAGTAACATGGCTGAAAGCGTGACTGTTTGCCAGTCAGAGTTTAATGGCTCTGCAGCTAGATTAGAATAAACCAAGCGTGTTTACATCCTGTTTGCCTGTGCTCACGAACACCCAATGAGGGTGAATACCACGGCAAAATTTACCCAGCACAATAGGAGCGCCATCAGCGACGTTGCCTTCACTTTGTTATGTATAAGCAGCTCTCTACAGCACTGCAACATCAAGGCGAGCGTGTGGCTGCAGGCACGCATTATATTTTGCATTGAAGGAGTCGGTTATTTTCCTTTGATGTGTTCTTCAGAGAGGACGGCCTGTCTGAATATCTATCAAAGCACCCAGTGACTTAGAGCAGCGCAGAATGACAGATTACGCTGGAAAAAAGAAAACTGTGTTTAACAGGGGTTGGTTTATATGCCTGATGCTTTGTTCTTGGTGATAGTTTCTGATGAAAGACAGGGAAGATGTGTTTTTAAGTAGTATGTCTGTCCTCCGACCTGCACTGCTCTTTACATCTCTTTATGTCTGTTTGGGACTTCAATCAAGCCAAAACTAGATTAAGAGTCACTGAGAAGAAAAATAAGGAGATCTTGAAGCAGAAGTAGAGGGAATATAAATAAAAAGATGAGAGCTCCATGTTTGTATTTGCCTAACAACAGTCCATCAAGCAATAAGAGGCTGTAGGCAGGACTGCATTGTCAATATAATCATATTGCTGTTTCTTTTCCTGTCCTCGTCGCTGAGCTTTTACTCGCACATGAGCATTGGTCCATCTATTATGTTGTCCTCGATGTAAATTCTTACTGTATTTTTGACTCAAAATATTGGTATTATTCAGTGTTGGGGAAAGTTACTTTTAAATGTAATGCATTACAATATTGTGTTACTCCACAAATGTTTTTAATAACAAAAAACCCAAGAGATATATGATTGGCTGCTGTAAAGGCCCTTTCACAGCAAAAATGAATTGAATAAGCCTCAGGCTGAAGAAAGTGCCTCTGCACTTACTTCCGATATCTCGAGAACATGAGAGGTGTCAGTGAATAAATGGCGAAAAAAGTAACTTGCGTTACTTATTTGAAGAAGTAACTTAACAGTAAAACAAAAAGTAAAGATATTTTCTTTTAAATGTAAAAGCAATTACTTTACTGGTTACTTAAAAAGTAATGTTAAATGCAGTTTTAAAAAAATACATTAGCGTTTACATTTATGAGCATTCTTCATGACCGCGGTGACTCTTGATGCTCTAACTCCGGCTTCATTCTGCTCCTTGTGAAGCTCTCCCAAGTGTTTGAATCGGCTTTACTTGACAGTATTCTCAAGCTGGAAGCTTTGCCTTCCCAATTACTTCCTTTCAGTCAACTTTGCATTTAATATGCTTTGATACAACACTCTGTAAACAGCCACCCCATTCAGTAATGACTTCTGTGACTTACTCTCTTTGTGGAGGGTGTCGATGATTGTCTCCAGGACCATTGCCAAGTCAGAAGTCTTCCCCATTAGTGTGGTTTTAAAGAACAAGAAATAATTTATACTGTAGAGATGGTCATTTAATGTAACTCCAATGTAAATATTCTTATATTTTGAGATAGATTTTTGACTTTCATGAGCTGTAAGCTCTAATCATCAAAATTAAAACAAAAAACTAAATATTTACTTCAAATGTAATAAATCTAGAATATATGAAAGTTACATTTTTTTAAATAAGTTACAATAAAAAATGAACTTTTTCATTTGATATTCCAGTTTTTTAAATGTATCTGTTAAAGGAATAGTTCAACCAAAATGAAAGTTCTGTCATTAATTACTCACCCTCATGTCATTCCAAACTCGTAAGACCTTCATTCGTCTTCGAAACACAAACTAAGATATTTTTGATGAAATCTGAGAACTTTCTGACCCTCCACAGACAACAAGGGTTTTACGTGCAGATCAAAGCATGCTCATGTGTTGTGATACTCTCCAAAATGGCGCTAGGGTGACCTGGAGAAGAATAAAGTTATTTATTTCTTGTAGCTTCATAAAATTACGGTTTTACTGATGTCACATGGACTATTTTGTTGATTTTTCTTGGTACCTTTCTGGACCTTAAATATGGTAGTACTCTTGCTGTCTAGGGAGGGTCAGAAAGCTCTCGGACTTCATCAAAAATATCTTAATTTGTGTTCCGAAGATCTGACGGTTTGTAACGACATGAGGGTGAGTAATTAATGACAGAATTTTCATTTGTGGGTAAACTATCCCTTTAAAATTTGAAGTACACTACAAGTGCACATTCAATACAATAAAGCGCACATCTTTTTCACAAACGTTTGAATAAATAGATTTAAACAAATACACTTTTTAGAGTACAAATGTCTTCAATAAGACAAAAAACACCCTGAGGCTGGAATGTACTGTATGTTGTTCAGGAAAACATTTTCCAGCATGTTGCTTTTAAAAATGATGTTTTCATAGACGGCCTAAAACTGTCCCAGAGGTTGAGGCCTCGCAGCATCACAGCCACTGAGAGCTACTTGTGTGTTAATAAATGAGTCTGTGAGAGAGTAATATATGGGCATGTGAAAGTGTGTGTGTGTGTGAGTTAATAGATGGCTCTGTCTGAGTGTAGCTGACAGAGGGATTATTCGCTCTCATAACTCGGCAGCTCTGCGGACAGATGTTGCCTGCCAGACACTCTGCAGGGCGGCTCGTTTGTCATCCAGCAGTGGGCCGACGGGTCCCTGGCCCACACTCTGTGCCTTAAAGACTTAAACACTTACAACTCCACCTCACCACCTCATATATACAGCCGCTCATGTGAGATACGACTTGCTCTACTGAAGAGCTCAAGACTCGCTTAACTACCTCTCTGCAGTAAAAACTCTAAACTCAAGTGCTGAGGGCTTCTGGGGTTTGACTACTTCAGTCATTACTGTCACTCAAACACACTTGCAAAAATGGAAATGGAAAAGACAATACAAAAAAGGGTGGGTAGTTCTCATAAGTATATATTCTTTTTTAGATTTACCATACAGCCCTGTTGAAAAAAAAAAACAGCTGGTTATGTATGTTTTGAAGCATGGTAGCTGTTTTGAGCTGGTTTACCTGCAAGTCTGCGACTAATGTTAGAAAGTTTTTGGAGATTTTGATGGTGACAGTATAAAAAGAAGGTGAGAGAGCATATTGATTTTAGAGTCGGACTGCAGTGTTTGATTTCTAGGCTTTTACACTACAGGAGCTGTTCTGAATAGCTGTTCTTTGGCACAGGTCTGTACCTGAATGACGCGTTTGTGTTTTCTGCTTTTCTTTGTGTAGGGAGATGAATGTGAACAGACATTTGTTCTGAACAAACACAGTTGTCCCTTTAGATTTGTAATTTATTTACCATCGCTGAATGAGGTCAATCCAATACGTTTGCTTGTGTCTCATTCATGCGTGTTGTGTCTTTGTGTGTTTTATCTGCAGGAACCCATCTCCTACCCTCCGCCATCCAGAGAACTGGTGCAGGAGTTTCAGTCACTTCATTGCTCAGTGAGTACAACAGCTTCATCTCTCTCTTCCTGTACAGACCAAACCTTCCCTATGATGTTTGTAGTCACTAGTATTGTGTGTGAGTTTTCATGTGAAAGTCACTTGCCAGTTAATACATTTTTTACACTTGAGTATTTAGAGTAGACAGGAAATGTGTTCAGAAATTGGCAGTTATAATTTCTCAGTGGCTCCAAGTAGATATTTTGAACATCTATCACACTACCATTCCAAAGTTTAGGGTCAGTAAGTTTTTGTTGTTGTTGTAAGTGTAAGTTTAAGTGTAAGTGTAAGCAAGCAGCGGTTACCGTGGTTCAAGCGCTTTAAAAAAAAACAAATGAAAAAAGACATTATTTAGCAAGCTTGTAACCACCTAAATCAATGATTTAAAAAATCATTTTTTGGGAAATCCAGGTCATTTACCATAAAAATATTATGTTTTTTAGCGGTTATGGCTGTTATATTGCCAGCTATGGTCCGATCTCCTTAAAACTTTGCATGCTTGTTTAGAATCACCTGTCGCATGTGCTCATCAGTTTTCTTCAAGTTTAGAGATTTCCTTTAGGCTTTATAGGATTTTGGATAAATTCAGACACGCCCTTTTCTAAACAGCAGTGGTCCTTGAGGCAAAGTTGCTCAGTATGAGGAGATCTATCAAATGATATGAAGATTGAGGGTATGTTTGAAAAATAATATATAAACTATATTGCCAAAAGTATTGGAACACCCCCTTTCAATGAACAGGTTTGACTACTTTTTTTTCATTTCCATGAGTGTAAATCTTAATGTTTAAGCATACAGTATAATGATATTCTAGGGGATTGTGTGCTTCTAATTTTGTAGCAACAGTTTGGACAGGACCCTTTTCTATTTTAACACCATGCCCCTGTGTATAAGGCAAGGTTCAAAATGAAAAGATTGATTCAGTCAGTCTGGAAGAACCTGACTGGTCTGCATAAAGCAAAAAGTCTTAATCCCAGCTGAACACCTCTGGTGTGACTTTAAATGCAGACCTTGCACCAAAAACACCAAAACCAATGACTTGTACATACACTATATGGACAAAAGTATTGGGACACCCCCTTCTTTAAAACAGAAAAAAGGCACTTTCAAAACTGTTGCAACAAAAATGGAAACATAATTCATGTATTTAAAAATGTTATTTCTATCTCTGTTGCAGCAGTTTTGGAAGTGTCTAAAATGACTATACCCATATGTACAAGTCATTGGGTTTTCACATGAGTTTTTGGCTCAAAGTCTGCATTTTAAAGTCACACCAGAGGTGTTCAACTGGGATTAGGATTTTGCTTTCTGCAGACCAGTCAAGTTCTTCCACACTGACTGAATCAATCATTCCTTCTAGAACTTTGCCTTATACACAGAAGCACTGTCATGTTAGAATAGAAAAGGGTCCTGTCCAAACTGTTGCTATAAAATTAGAGGCACAAAATTACCTAGAATATCATTATATGCTTAAACATTAAGATTTGTACTGATGGAAATTACTAAAGTAGTCAGACCAGTTTATTAGAAGGGGATGTCCCAATACTTTTGGCAATATAATGTACAATCATTTATTCACTTGAAAAATGTAATATTGACCCCAGTGGCCATTTTCTTTCAAAGTTCTTACAGGCCTTTAGGCCATGTGTTGAACATGGCTACCGAGTGGCCTCCATTAACCTTGTCTAATAGGTGCCCAAACTTCAGTGGCCAATGGTGGCCATGTTTTTTGAGATACGCAAATGTCCTTATAGACATTCGTGGCACTTTGGACCAAGACTGTGCACAGTGATTATCATGTTGATAGGGCAATTAGCAATTTTTATGTTTTTTCCCCTCTTATAGCGCCACCAAGTGGCCAGACTCTGCGATTTTATTCCCTGTGACCTCAGATTGAGCTCTTACATATGTGTTCTGAGTTTGGTGAAGATATCTCATTCTGTTCAGGAGTTAGGTATTTTAGCAAAAGTGGCCAAACTCCTTTCGAACATTTTGGTGTCCCTTTGCGACGGTGAGTCGAAAGTTCAACTTTTTTTGATAATTATTGATATTCACTCTTTCCAGAGAATCTTCATGCACTGATTTGGGCATAAAAACTGAATTTGAGCCAAGAATTCCAACAACATAAGATATATGAGCCTGCGACGAACAGTTATTCGTACTTTTGATTGCTGGAGACCCCATCAGGCCGATTGTGGTGAGCCTTGGTGACGTTGTTGGAGGTGTGAGTACTACCATCCCTCCAAGTTTCAAGTCTCTACGAATAATGATTTGGTCTGCACGATCAGTTTTATGTGAAGATCGCTGAATCTTGGCCATTCTAACAATTACAATAGAGTTTCAGCGCTACACACTTGAATGCCTAAATAAAAAACACCATGACCTTTTAAATGGTTATGTATATATTGTTTAATTTCGAACTTTTGTCAGGGCTTAAAAAAATTGCTAAATAAAAAAATAAATAAATAAATAAATAAAAAAAAAATCCGGAGGGCAGGTGGGACAAATCCACTGATGATCAGGGAAATAAGGAGATGGCAGAGCAAACAAGGGGGAGGAGCCAAGACAGGACTCATAGGACAAGGAAAACCCACAAATCAAAACAAGATCTTGACCAAAAGCACAGAAAGACCAGACATGAAATGCTTTGCTTTAGTGTCCTTATGTATCTTTTTTTTTTTTTTTAACTAATGTATCTTGATGTTTTTGATGTCTAAGGCAATGATATTCAGATATTTTAAGTGTGGCTTAAGTGTCCAGGTTCTTTTGTGGTGTTGTACCACCTGTCAGTAGGTTTAACTGTTATTTCACTTGGCAAATTCTGGCTGTTTTTGTATGAGAACATTTTGTATGTTTCCACAAACGCCTCTGAGATATATGGTTTAATTCCCGTCAGACAGACTGTAAATAAAAGAGGCCCAGCTCTGCGTGTACCTGTGTATATAAAAGCAATGAAAAGCAGAGATTATTATTTCATTATTGAGAATGAAAACATCAGAGAGAGGGATGTTGTGTGCACGGCAGGAGGCCTGTGAATGCTAATTGACTCGTTTATTTGTGTTAGTTGTTCATTTGTCAGTGTGGCAGGTCTGCTGGCCGCTCGTGATGAATTAAAAGCACAGACGCAGTCATATTCATTAAGCGTGTTTGTGTGTGTGTTTCTGTGTGCCGGTGGGATTTTATCCTGAGTGCTCTTTAAGTGTTCCTGAGTGTCTGTGTGTACAGTCTGCCACACAAATGGCCCGTTTGGCGTTGTGGTTCAAATTCAAGGTTGGTTGTTCCAGGTTCCAAACTGGTTGAGCCATTAACTATCACTATTGTGCCCTTGAGCAAGACACTTAACCACAGGTTATTCCAGCGGACTCAGTGTACTGTAGTATGACTGTGGAAGCTTTTACCATTCTTTCTTCATTTTCTCAGTTCATAAATTTGATAGATGTGTAATTAAATTTGAAGAGCTATTAACTAGCTATTAGTTTCTAGAATGGATTTTTTTTTTTTTTTTTTTTTTTTTTGGCTGAACGCTTATATGAAGTTCCACTCCAGCTTAAGATATCTTTTTTCATGTAACCTGAACAGTTCTTCAAGGATACAGTTTTAAAAGGTTAGTTCACCCAAAAATAAAAAAAATAGACCACCCTCCAGGCATCATAGGTGTAAATGACATCCTTTTTTCAGACAAATGCAGTTATAAGATTTAAAAATTCTCTTGGCACTTCCAAGTTTTAGAATGGCATGGGTGGGATGTTTAAAACAAGTCCAATAAAGTGCATCCATCCATAATAATTTGTAAGAAAAAATTCTATATTTAGAAAGTAATAATCACTTTAATCTAGTTTGTGCCAACTGGTCGTACACAGAAGTCCTTTTGGGCGGATGACGTTTTACCAGTCAGAAGTGATGAACGCGAACGCACCATGGAAAGAGGTAAACATAGCACCAGTCATGAATTAGAAGAAATTTGTAAAAAAAAAAAAAAATGTCGAAGGATTTCAATATAAACCAAGAGGAGCTTGCTAAAGTAAGGAAACATTGCTTCTTTTGCTCCTGTAAACAAATGTTATTAAGCAGACACTTTTATCCAAAGTGACTTACGAAAAGGGACAATGGAAGCAATCAAAATCAACAAAAGAGCAATAACTGCTAGCAATAAAGTGATATAAGTCTCAACGCAGTGCACGTAGCAAGGTATATATATATAATAAATAAAAATAAAATAGATAGAATTAAAAAAAAAGAAAAAGAAAAAGCAAGCTAGTGTTAGAGGCCTAAAAATAGATAGAATACAAAAAGAACAGAGAAGCTAGTGTTATTATTATTATTATTTTAAATGAATGAATAAAGTATAGTAAATAAGTCTAGAAGGCCAAGTTTTTTTTTTTTTAAAGAATAGTATTAGAATAGAGGGTGCTAGAGTTAAGGGATCAAATAAAGATGGAAGAGATGTGTTTTTAGCCGATTCTTGAAGATGGCTAAGGACTCAGCTGTCCGGATTGAGTTGGGCTGGCCTTTCACCAGAAGGGTACATTTAATGTGAAAGTCCATGAAAGGGATTTTGGGATGGCACAATAATGCACCGTTCACTTGCAGAACACAAGCTTCTAGAGGACTAGACATCTGAAGTAATGAATTTAGGTAAAGGGGTGCAGAGCCAGTGGTGGTTTTGTAGACAAACATTAATGCCTTGAATTTGATGCGAGCAGCTATTGGTAGTCAGTGGTGAAAAGAGGTGTGAAGTGCGTTCTTTTCGGCTCATTAAAAATTAATCTTGCATCCGCATTCTGGCTTAATTGTAAAGGCTTGATAGAACTGGCTGGAAGACCTGCCAAGAGAGCATTGCAATAGTCCAGCCTGGACAGAACAAGAGATTGAACAATGAGTTGTGAAGCATCTTCCGAAAGAAAGGGTCTGATCTTCCTGATGTTAAATAAAGCAAATCTGCAGGATTTGGGCAGTTTTAGCAATGTGGTCTGAGAAAGTCAGCTGATCATCAATCATAACTTACAGGTTTCTGGCTGTTTTTGAAGGGGTTATGGTTGATGTGCCCAACTGGATGGTGAAATTGTGATGAAACGATGGGTTTGATGGAACGACGAGCAAGGTTGAGTTGAAGATGATGGTCCCTTATCCAGCAAGAAATGTCTGTTAGACAAACTGACATCTGAGCAGCTATCGTCGGATCATCAGGATGGAATGAGAGCATAATAACTAAGCATTTAAATATGATTTTTTTTTTTTTTTTTTTTTTTTTTTTACAAAAACATATCGATTCGCTACAGGAGGCCTTTATTTATTTATTTGTTTGGGGTCAAATATTGATGCAGAAAACCTTTAGGTCACTTTATTAAACTCCAAGTGAAAGGTTATCAGACAACAGAGTTTCATGACTTAACTAGATATTTATTAAAAAATTACAATATGAGTATATATGTTATATTTCTGCTAATATATTGCTTCTGTTATAAGGAGTATTTAGTGAGATAAAGATGTTTTGCTGTCCGCAACCTATATGCTCCAGTGTCACTATTAAAAAAAAACGGAATCCGTCTGCATAAATCTGTTTGTCTAATTACGATGTGATCATTAATTAAATAAAGCTTGGAAAAACCACATATACTCACAGAACAAAATTGCAGTGCATCGCTCAGCGTTTGTGTTGAACACAATAAATCTGCTTCAGCCTAGAGGAGGATATTTTAAATATCACACTGAAAAATTGGGTTTTGAGGGCCATTAGATCCCAAATAATTCTGCTGAATAAATCCTGTCTCTCTGTGTGTGTAGAGGGACATAATGTTATCACAAGGTGCCGGCTGTTTGTTCTCTGCCTGTGTGTGTACTATAACAGCACGCTGTTGTTGCTGTGTTATGAATGTGTGCGTAATTGTGCAGCTGAATGGCCTGTGCTCTGCTATCAGAGCCGCCTGCTGTTCAGAGCAGCCATGCCGAGCGCTAATGACAGACCCCTGCGCCTAATCTACTGTGTTTAATGGGGTCTAGAGGGGCTGGTCTCTACACAGCTGCGGTATCAGTCTAGAGTAAAGCAGGCCACTGAGATTAAGACAGACACTGTGCTTAGTGCTTTACTTTATGGAAAACAGAAACAAAAAAGGAAATCCAGACTGATCAGATGAGGAGAAATGGGGAAAGTAAAGACATTCAGCCAAATTAAATCCAGCTATTGACTACCCTTGTTGTACACTTGTTGTAGCATAGAAAAAAAGAGTACTTGCTTTTGTAAAAAAAAAAACAAAAAAAACAACAATATACTTTGTTTTGAGTCGCTTGGTTGCATGTTAATTACAATTAAATGAAATGCATTACATTTATACTTAATGCAATCAGCTGAACATTCAAGTGTTTTTTTGACCCACTTAAATATGGTTTAAAGGATTAGTTCACTTCCAGATGTTCATGTCTTCAGTCGTAAAGAAATTATGTTTTTGAGGAAAACATTTCATTTTCTCCATATAGTGGACTTCTATGGAGTTTGAACTTTCAAAATGCAGTTTTAATGCAGCTTCAAAGGGCTCTACACGATCCCAACCAAGGAAGAAGGGTGTTATCTAGTGAAACGATCAGTTATTTGCAAAAACAAATTACAATTGATATACCTTTTAACCTCATCTTGTCTGGCTCTGTGATGCACATGCAAACTCTGTGCACTCCGGTTCAATACAGTTAGGGTATGTCAAAAAACTCCCATCTCATTTTCTCCTCCAACTTCAAAATCATCCTGGATGAGATGGGAGTTTTTTGACATACCCTAACTGTCTTGAACCAGAATACACAGAGTTCACGCAGAGCTAGACAAGACCAGCATTTGTGGTTAAAAAGTGGTTAAAATAAATGATCGTTTCACTAGATAAGACCCTTCATCCTCGGCTGGGATCGTTTAGAGCCCTTTGAAGCTGCATTTAAACTGAATATTGGAAGTTCAAACTCACAGGCACCATAGATGTCACATGGACGATCTGAGATGTGCGGATCCATTCGCAGCATTTTATTGGAACAGACAAACACACAGGGGGAGGAAGAAATCGTAGTCAAAACACAGGCAGAAAGGTCGGGGCTGGCAGCGAGAATCAAACACGGGAGGGAGTCCAGCACTGCAAAAAATGCTTTTCTAGCTTAGATTTTTTTGTCTTGTTTCCAGCCAAAATATCTAAAAACTCTTAAATCAAGAAGGATTTTCTAGATGAGTAAAAATTATTGTCTTGTTTTCAGAAATAAAAGTCAATATTAAGTACATTTTTGCTTGAAACAAGCAAAATAATCTGCCAATGGGGTAAGAAAAATAATCTTGTTTTCTGTTTGAAATAAGATTTATTTTCTTACCCCATTGGCAGATTTTTTGGCTTGTTGTAAGCAAAAACTCACTTAATTTTGACTTATTTTTTCTGAAAACAAGAAAATAATTTTTACTCGTCTAGAAAATCCTTCTTGATTTAAGAATTTTTAGATATTTTGGCTGGAAACCAGACAAAAAATCTAATCTAGAAAAGCATTTTTTGCAGTGAGGAATCAAACACGGGAAAACAAACATGGGAAGAAACGCTCAGAAATGCAGCCGGGGCAATACAAGACTTCGCGAAGAAGCTGAGTGTGAGAGTGGCTTAAATGCAGTCCTAGAAACAGCCTTCCAGAGCCTCTGCTGTTTCCGCTGGTGCCCAGCCTTCCAGAGCCTCCGCTGGTTCCGTCCAGCCTTCCAGAGCCTCCGCTGGTTCCGCCCAACCTTCCAAAGCCTCAGCTTCTTCGCGAAGTCTTGTATTGCCCCGGCTGCATTTCAGCCCAGCAGAGGCTCTGGAAGGCTGGGCGGCACCAGCGGAGACTCTGGGAAGGCAGCCATCTTGCGAACAGGCTCTGGAAGGGCGGCCATCTTGCGAACAGACTCTAGAAGGGAGGCCATCTTGTGAACAGACTCTAGAAGGGAGGCCATCTTGCGTGTAGACTCTGGAAAGGCGGCCATCTTGTGAACTGACTCAGGAAGGGTGTTTACTGTGGGAACATTGTTGTCTTCTTTGATTCCCACAGTAAAGGGAGAGCCACTCATTTGCAGAGCAATGTCCGCGTAAGTTTGTAAAGTCCAGCTAGGTTCGAACGTGGGCATCAGTGAAGCCAATGGCTCTAAGAGTCCTCCACAGAAAAAAATCATCAGGCGTACATCATCCATAGAAGTCTGCTTAGCCAATTCCACAAAGTCCATAGCATAATCCTCAATGCTTGAGACGCATGATCTGTACAGTGGGGTTCGTGCTGGAACCGGATGACACCATACTAGCTGCTGGATCCTTGTAGTGGCGAAGTCTTCTGTCACATGGACGGTCTGAGACGTGCGGATCCATTCGCAGCATTTTATTGGAACAGACAAACACACAGGGGCAGGCAGAAATCGTAGTCAAAACACAGGCAGAAGGTCGGGGCTGGCAGCGAGAATCAAACACGGGAGGGAGTCCAGGAATCAAACACGGGAAAACAAACACGGGAAGAAACGCTCAGAAATGCAGCCGGGGCAATACAAGAGTGTGAGAGTGGCTTAAATGCAGTCCTAGAAATGAGGTGCAGGTGTGAGCGGTAATCAGTGCAGTGAGAAACAAGGAACAGGTGAATGCAGTGATTAGTGCAGTGGCTTGTGGGGAATGAAGTCCATGATGTGTAGTGCAAGAATTTATGATGACAGGACGACTCAATTCGTGACAATAGAAGTCCACTATATGGAGAGAAATCTTCATAATTTCTTTACGACTGAAGAAAGAAAGTCAGGTGAGTAAATTATCTGTAAATTTTTGTTCTGGAAGTAAACTAATCATTTAAGTACATCTTTATATGTAATTTCATAATTAAAGATACTCTATTTGAAAAATTGTAAAATATACTGCTGAATGTACTGACAAGCATCTGTTCAAACTTTGTCATGTATTTAAATATTATTTGTAATTACACATTTATAATGAAGTTGCAGTGCAGTTTATTAGTCATTTAAAATATATTAACTTTAAATGTAATATTAAATAACAGAACAGAACATTGCAATTTATTATAATAAGTATTTGTGCTTTAGTACAGTACAGTATGTTAGTCAACACATCAGAATTTGTGTACTTCTTTAAAGCATCATACTTCAAAAAGTACTTTAAAGAAAGCTTAATTTGACAATATTACAAAATGCACTTTTTAAAAGTATACACTAAAAATAAAGGTGCTTTAAAAGGTTCTTCGAGCGATGCCATAGAAGAACCATTTTCGGTCCCACAAATAACCATTCAGTTAAAGGTTCTTTAAATGACCACCTCTTTCTTACCTTTTTTATAATCTGAAGAACCTTCTTTCGCCACAAAGAACCTTTTGTGAAACAGAAAGGTTCTTCAGATGTTAAAGGTTCTTTATGGAACCATTTAGACAAAAAGGGTTCTTCTATGGCATCGTGAAGCACCTTTGTTTTTAAGAGTGTGTAAGTGTGTTAAGAAAAAGTCATGAAATTGTAATCTTTTAAAGCAAATTATCATCCATTTTACTGAACTTGTAAGATTTGATTGTACACTAAAAGTGCACATTCATTACATATTAATGATCATAATTGCATATATCTTTATGATCATGGAACATGATCATAAAGAAATATGCAATCAGTGGCATGAGACATGGTCAACGGGTAATCACAGTCTCTGAGCAGGAGCACACCTGCATGCATGGTAGTCCAGAACAACAAAGACAGGCCTGAAAACACACGATAAGGCTGTTTACACTGGATACTATGGTAATGAGAGAGAAAAAGAGAGACAGAGAGAGAGAGAAGGCTGGTCAGATGTTCAGTTCAGTCCTCACAGAGCTTCCCGGTCATCGTGTCAGAAACTGGAGTTGTACTATGACGATGTACAGGTGACATGCTTAACCTCGCCGAAGGCCTTTAAATTATTGTATAGGACCTTTGACTTGTTCACTGTGTGCATTTTCATTCATTAAGTTCCTTGGCATATATGGGAAACTGCTGCTGTTATGTGTATAGTTTGTGACATTGCATGCTTCTGTGCTTTCTCATATTTTTTCTCGTTCATCCCTTCTTTTATCTGCAGGTGCTTGATAAAGGATTTTGAGACGCGTCCATCAGTGACACATCTGCTGGAGCATCCGTTCATTAAACAGGCTCAAGGGAAAGACACGGCGCTCAGACAGCAGCTGTCAGTCCTCATCCGCGAGCAACAGGACGTGGGCAGCAGGACTAAGACCAGGTACATCCTGTCCGCAAAACAAACCGTAGGCCAGAAGAACACTGTGACCTCACAGCCCTTTTCTGAAATTGCATCGTTCATAGAGAAAGATAAAAGAGATAGAGAAAAATATATTGCATCACAGCTTGAGATTGTAAATATACAGGTGGGTTAAACAGAAGAATTATTTTTTAGGTTTGTAATAGTCTGCCAATCACAGATTGTCATTTCAAAGTGCTTTCAGTTACTTTTGATTCCTCCCAGGGTCAAACCAAAGATCTGGGAGCCTTGACCATGACAGACCATTGTGCAGCGCTTGACTTGCATTTATCACTCTCCTCTGTAGATGCAGAGCTGTCGTGGTAGATTTATCACGTCTAAATGTGAAACAGTGAGACTTGCTGTTGTGACAGTCTAGAAATATGTGAATCAGAGCGTGTGGGTTATGAGTTTTTTATATTACTGTGTCATCTATCACCTGTGTGTCAAGGGTTTCCTCTTTCCAGCAGATGGCAGTGTTATCTGTGGAGGAATGAAGCTCCTCAGGTTTATTCTGAGGAGAGAGGATGGGATACAGAAACATTAGATTCAGTCAGCATTACTTCAACAGTGTATAAGTCAAATGGAAAAATCTGATGCTTTTCACTGGCTTTAGATCCCTAAAATCCCACAGATCTAGTAGTCATGTATTACCTACTCTTTTGGCCCAGAGAAAGGGAAGATGAGACTAAATTTTGTGCCAGGCCTTTTGAATTTAAATAACTACCCTGTCTGTAGTGTTCTCAATATAAAAACTCAAATTGGCCTTTAGATTTGTATAAAAGCGTCTAATGTTGAATATCAAATAAGTATATTTGAGTAGTGTAAAATATTTCCTTTACTGTATTCAAGAGTTGATCAAGTCTGGCCTTTCTCATGAAAAACAGGCGAATTTGATTCAATTTATGGTGGTTTATGTTTGGGGTGAGTATGATTTGGAATTTAGTCTTTTGTACTCATCATGGCTATATTTCCTTGATCAAAAATACAGCAAAAAACTGTAATATTGTGAAATATAATTGCAATTTTCTTAGTTGAATATATTGTAAAATGTAATTTATTCCTGTGATGTCAAAGCTGAATCTTCAGCACAATTACTTCAGTCTTTAGTGTCTTATGATCCTTCAGAAATCATCTTAATATGCTGATTTGCTGCTCAAAAAACATTTGTGACCCTGGACCACAAAACCAGTCATAAGGTAAAATTTTACAAAACTGAGATGTATACAACATATGAAAGCTCAATAAATAAGCTTTCTATTGATGTATGGTTTGTTAGGATAGGACAATATTTGGCCGAGATACATCTATTTGAAAATCTGGAATCTGAGGGTGCAAAAAAAAAAATCAAAATACTGAGAAAATCACCTTTAAAGTTGTCCAAATTAAGTTCTTAACAATGCATATTACTAATCAAAAATTACATTTTGATATATTTATAGTATGAATTTTACAAAAAATCTTAATGGAACATGATCTTTACTTAATTTCCTAATGATTTTTGGCATAAAAGAAAAATCTATAATTTTGACCCATACTATGTATTTTTGGCTATTGCTACAAATATACCCCAGCGACTTAAGACTGGTTTTGTGGTCCAGGGTCACATTAATGATTATTATCAGTGTTGGTTTTATGATGAAAGTTCAAAAGCATTTGTTTGAAATAGAAATGTCTCTTTTTTGCTGTCTTTTTTTTCATAATAATAATAACACCAAAAATAATAATAAAATCAACAATACTTTCTGTGGTTAGTATAGCACTTCAAGTAAAAATACAATATAAATAAAATTGCTTCTTTTAATTTTTTTTTTTTGTCTATGTGGTGTGTTATAGGCTTTTAGAGATTGATTAGACCACTATTTAAATGCACTTTAAATTGATGACAGTAATAATATAAATGAGCATTAAAAAAAAATTGCATTAATCGCATCTAAAATAAAAGTTTTTGTTTACATATACATTGCCACTCAAAAGTTTAGGATCTTTTAGACTTTTTAATATTTTTTAAAGAAGATTCTTATGTTCAACAAGGCTGCATTTATTTGATCAAAAATACAGAAAAAAATGTAATATTGCAAAATGTTATATATACAATATAAAATAATGTTTTTTATTAAAAAAAACAACAACTTTAAAATATAATTTATTCCTATGATCCAAAGCTGAATTTTCATCAGCTGTTACTCTAGTTGTCACATGATCCTTCAGAACTCATTCTAATATGCTGATTTATTATTTGAATTATCAATGTTAGAAACTATATCTTTTTAAAAACTGTGATTCTTTTTTTTTTCAGGATTCTTTGATGAATAACAAGTTAAAAAGAACAGCATTTGTTCAAAATAGAAATCTTTTCCATCAATAATGATGGAATGGCTTTGGCTTTGGCTTTTTATTAATTTAACACATCCTTGGTGAATAAAAGTATTAATTTCTTTCAAAAAAAAAAGAAGAAAAATGTATTGACCCCAAACTTTTGAACAGTAGTGTATATTATTATTTTAAATAAATGCTGTTCTTTTTAACCTTTATTGATCAAAGAATCCTGAAAAAAAGTATCACAGGTTCCAAAAAATAAATAATATTAATCAGCGCAACTGTTTACAACGTTGATAATAATTCAGCATATTAGAATGATTTCATGATGCATGAATATGAATTTATACATAACACAGTGGACAGCACAAAAAAAATCCTCTAATCTATTTTTCAGTATAATAATGCATTTGAGGTTATGGTATGTTTATGTTGCTTGGGGATTATTTCTGGACAAAGATACATCTGTATTCTACTACTAAAGAGTTAGTACTAGTTAACTAGTCACCTGTCTGATTCAGGGTCAGATGAGGATTCATAGTCCCTGATAAACGATAGAGGGAATTTTACAACTTTCCTTCATTTCCACTTGACTGAGATGCACCGATCATGTCAGGATGTTAACTACTCTTGTTCTTGAGTGTCTGTGAAGACAATATCAACTTGTTCTGAGAAAGTGGGGGTTGGTTCGCTCTGTGATTGTGAATTAACAGTCAGAGGGTTGCCAGATTGTAGGCCCTTATTCCCCAGGCCACATTCATAATCTGCTAGCCTGATAGTGACAGTGAGAGAGCCGTAATGAGATTATAAGCTTGGCTGTGCTCTCTCTGTTTAGTCACTGATGGCAAATATCAGGGAAGTGATTACAGAGTGAGGGAACACTGATACACACACAGAAACAGAGCCACACACACACACACACATAAAGCGCAGTGTATCGTGTCTGTACGCTGTCGTGTCCCCGGGGCCCGATGGGTTTTAAGAGCTGTGAATAGAGCAGCTGCTTCCTCATGATCTAAAGGTCAGAAATACAATAGAGGGTCAAACCCTGATGAAGTGCTTTCACTGCAAGCTATAATAGCCTTTAAACCCTAGAGGATAGACCTGCAACACACCCTGATAATGCATACAGGAATGACTAGATGTTTAGGTTTTTTTTTTTTGGTGTTTACACAGGCAAGCGTCACTATTACTGCTCTGGAAATACAGGGTTAAGGGTTTGAACAAACCTCTAACACTAATTAATAACCTTCCTTTTAACTGACCTACAATGTTTGTGCAACTGACATCTTTGATAATTTTAAATTATGCAGATTATTGATGTTTGCTGTTGCATTTGAGTTACATTTCAAACCACCTGGATGATAAAATGCCTAAAAACCCATACTTATGCTACCGTTCAGCTCTTTTGAACATTCTTTATTATCAAGGATCTTAGCAAAAATAAGCAATTGTTTTCAACTCTGAAAATAATCAGAGATGTTTCTTGAGCAGCAAATCCTCATATTAAAATGATTTCTGAAGGATCATGTGAGTGGAGTAATGATGCTGAACATTTAGCTTTGATCACAGGCATAAATTACATTTTAAAATATATTCAAATAGAAAACAGTAGTTTTAAATTGTAGTAATGTTACTGTTTTTACTGTATTTTGATCAAATAAATGCAGCCTTGGTGAGCAGAAGAGACTTACAAAAGCATTAAAAAGCATCAAAAGCATCTTACTGACCCCAAACATTTGAATCAAGACTAGAAACAAGAATATCATTAAGACTTGTGGGCTCTTTTGGCTTTAGAGGCCAGTAAACAACAACCTACTACATCAACTCCACAGAATATTCTAGAAATTGCATAGCAATGCTCTGGCAATCTTCAACAACAGCCTAGAGTCATGGCACTGAGTTTTGTATTTCCTTAAAAAAATGCAATTGTTTATGATTGAATTGATTTTTTCAGTGTTTCATGTTTAATGAAGCAATAACATTGCTGTATTGTCTTTTATAGGCATGAGCGGATCAATACTCGCAAAACCCTGGTCATTGAGAGCTGTCCTGATGATGATCTGGTGAACCTGGAGGTTTTAGATGAGGTACGTTTAGATGTAAACTCAACATGAAATCAAAATTTACCTTATTTACTTTCTTATTTACTTTTATGTTCCTGGACTTAGTTTGCATTATCAGTAAATGTTATTTCAACTCATAACATACAGTCTCTTGCGAAAGTATTCATACCTCTTAATTTTTTTTTTCACGTTTTGTTATGTTGCTGCCTTATGTTAAACTGTTTTAAATTACTTTTTTGTCCACATCTATCTACACTCCATACATCACAATGACAAGGCAAAACTGAATTGTCACAACTTCATAAATGTATTAAAAATGAAAGAAAAAAAAAAAAAAACCTGACATAAGTACATTAGATAAGGATTTATACCCTTTACTCAGTACTTGTTAAAGCACCTTTACAGCCTCAAGTCTTTTTGGGTTTGATGCAACAAGCTTTGCACATCAGCATTTGGCAATTATCTGCCATTCTTCTCCTCACCTCTTCACCTCTCAAGCTATGTCAGGTTAAATATTTTTCAATTTCCAAGTGTGTTTTCATGTGTCTTTACTGAAGAAGAGGATTGAGTCTTGCCATACCACCATAAAGCCAAGTGAGTGTTGCAGTGATGTCTGTCCTTCTGAAAGTTTCTCCCATCTGCATAAATGATCATGGAGCTCAACTAGAGTGGCCATCAGCTTCTTGGTGACCAGTCTAACCAAGACCCTTTTCCATCAATTGCTCAGTTTGGTCAGGAGGCCAGCTCTAGGAAGAGTCGTGGTTGTTTCAAACTTTTTCCATTAAGGGTAACGGAGACTACATGCTTCTGTGAACCTTCAATGGAGCAGGTTTTTTTTCTGAACTCTTCTCCAGATGTGTGGCTTGATGCAATCCTGTCTCTGAGTTTTACAGACCTTTTTTTTTTTACCTCAGGGCTTGGTTTTTGCTCTGATATGCATTTTAAGCTGTTAGATATTTTATTAAGACGTGTGTGCCTTTCCAAATCATACCCATTCAATTGAATTTGCCACAGGTTAACTTCACTAGAAGTGTAGTAACATGTACAACCATTTAGGAATCATTTAGGTTTTTCATTTTTAATAAATTTGCAAAGATGTTAAAAACATGCTTTTGCTTTGTCATTGTGGTGTATGGAGTGTAGATTGATGTGGATAAAAGGCAGTTTAAAGCAGTTTCACATAAGGCAGCAACATAACAAAAAGTGAAAAAAATGAAGGGGTATGGATACTTATGCAAGGCACTGTAGCTCCATTAAAATGTATTTCAAAATTATAAAACGGTTAGTTCCATTCCTCAATTCTGATTGGTCAGCAGCTGTGTCGTATTCATGATACGGCACTGCTATGACCGCTTCACTCAACGGTTTTGTGTATCATTGAACCCCCTTAGCAACCACCCTTAGCAACGTAAACACAGCTGCAGCAGTTAGGGACTACTTTTTACAGTGGAAGGCAGTTAATGATTTTACTTTATGAAAATGTACAACTTAATATATATAAATGAATATATATTTTTGATTTTAATATTTTTATTGTGTGGTAACCGTTTTATAAAAGCAATAAGGTACTTGAGGCCGTGCTGTATCATGAATAAATCACGGCTGAAGGGGTTGCAGGCACTCCGCTTCGCGTCGTGCCTAACAACGCCCTTCAGCCGTGATTTATTCATGATACAGCACGGCCTCTCGTACCTTATTGCTTAAGTAAAATGAGTTGCAAAACTTATTACTCAACTGCCTGCTCAAATTATGTCAATTCAGTGAATCTTGTAGTATAAACAACAAAGAAACATGTCCATCTCCATTACTCTTTTTCTAGGAAACAATCATTGCACATCTTCAGAAGCGATATCAGGAGCTGCAGATCTACACATATGTTGGTGATATCCTCATAGCGCTTAACCCTTTCCAGAACCTCAGCATCTACTCTCCTCAGGTGAGATGAGCAACATCAGGCAGTGCCCTAAAGTATAATTTATGTCTAAAGCATACCATCTTGTTTAAACCATTTTTTGTGCACAATGTGTAATTCATGTCACACTTGGTGTTGTGTGGGAGCCACTTCAAGCTGGCTTTCTGAATCAAAGCTTCCTTGTAGTGAGTGAAATAAGATGTAGTTTTGTGTCTGAAAGCACCTCTGTTCTCAGTTCTCAAAGCTCTATCATGGGATGAAACGCTCCACTAACCCTCCACACATCTTTGCCACTGCGGATGCAGCCTATCAGAGCATGGTCACCCTCTCCAAAGACCAGGTACTGCTTTATGTGTGTCTGCACTCTCATTTCGAAAACAATATTTCTATATCAGTATATCTAACATATACTGTTCATGGTTCATAGTTGGCTGACTTTTATTTACTTATTTATTTTTTTCATGTGGGGTTCACCAGTGGCTCCTTTTTTGTAAACAGTGTTCACGCTAGTTTATCAGAGAGAGAGAGAGTTAGTAATGTTTCTTGAGCAGCAAATCAGCATATTAGAATGATTTTTGAAGGATCATGTGACACTAAAGACTGGAGTAATGGCTGCATTTAAAAATATTGGTTATTCATATTAAAAAAAAGTATTATTATATAACAAAATTATGTTTTCATTGTTTTTGTCTGTTTAGTGTATAATTATTAGTGGAGAAAGTGGCGCCGGAAAAACTGAGAGTGCCCACCTCATCGTCCAACATCTCACATTTCTGGGCAAGGTTGAGTGCTCGCATCTTTTATACATTAGCTAACACACTTTAGTTACGAATCTTGTGTTTTATTATGAGATTCCTGATCATTTTCTTTCTAGTGATGTAATCAGATGTGGCTGTAAGATTTGCAGAATAAAAATCTGGGTTACACTCTTCAAAGATCATCTGTTGTTTTCTATTTCAAGGCTAATAATCGTACACTTCGTGAGAAGATTCTTCAAGTGAATCCCCTGGTGGAGGCATTTGGTAACGCGTGCACAGCCATTAACGATAACTCCAGCCGCTTCGGAAAGTATCTGGAGATGAAGTTTACACCTACGGGGGCGGTGATGGGTGCTAAGATCTCTGAGTATCTTCTGGAGAAATCAAGAGTTATCAAACAGGCTACGTGAGGAACCACTTCACCTAGATCTGTGGCCATTTTTAACATTAAATACTATTCACAGCTTATATTTTTCTTTTGCAGGGGTGAGAAAAACTTCCACATATTTTACTACATTTATGCTGGTCTTTACCACCAAGACAGCCTCAAGAAATACAGGCTGCCCAACAAAACTGCCCCTAGGTTTGTGTTTATTTGCAGTGAAACAGATTTGGTGCTTATAGAGATGTGTATTTCTGAGTCCAGATCATGTATCTACATTGTGACTAACAGAGATCATAGATTTATGTTTCATTTCTGGTTTTTCAGATACATTGACTGTGTTAATGGTAAAGTAATCCAAGACATCATCTCTAGCAAACTGTACAAAGAACAGTTTGATGCCATTCAGGACTGCTTCCGTATCATAGGATTTACTGAAGAGGTACAGCTCACATTCTAATATTAAAGAAATGGTGCACCCCAAAAATTCTGTCATCAATTACACACACACACACATGTCATTCAAAACCTATATGCATTGTTTTTTTCTCCATCAGTTGGGGGCAAAATATCTTTGGATCCCAACATTCCTTAGAATATTTTATTTTATGTTCTGCAGAAGAAAGAAACTCTGACAGGTTTGAAATGAAGTGAGGCTGAGTAAATGGTGACAGCATTTTTGAAGGTGAACTATCCTTTTAAGAATCAATTTTGCCAGTCAGGTTTTCTGCATGTGTATTGCTTGCTTAAGTATGTAATCATTTATATTTTATTGTACAGGAAGTGAATTCTGTGTACAGAATTCTATCAGCTATTTTAAACACAGGAAATATTGAGTTCACATCCACCAGCTCCCAACATCAGAGCGACAAGAGTGAGGTGCCCGACTCTGAGGCCTTAGATAATGGTAAGAGCCTTAATCAAATAATTAACTGATTGGTTGACTAAATAAAAATATACTGAGATTCAAATATTTTAGTTGCTAAAATCTCTCAGTCATGTCTTAAACTTGTTTGGAATATTTTCTTTCACACGACAGATTTATTTTGTATTTGTTAGTTAGGTAGGTAGGTAGTTTGTTGCTAGTTGTTAATTGCCAATATAATTAGCCTGAATGCACAGAATATTAGAGAAAAAACACTCTATCTGAGAGCTACAGGTCACTTTGTTTTCCAAAGAGAAATCAAACCAATAACTAATTTAATCTGAAATATAATATTATAAAAAAATGTATATCAATTGTTAGATTACAGATAAAACAAGAGAGAAATTTGCTATGTTTTTTAAAACTGTTAATCCCTCTGGGGTCTGAGGAGGTTTTGGGGCAAATTGACCCACATTTTTTCAGTATCAGTAGAAAACAAAATGTTTTAAATCACTGAAATAAGGCCATGAAACACATACAGGACATTTGTTCACAAGACTTTTGAAAACTGCATGTGGTAGGCTAGAGTTTTTTCCTACAAAATGATGTGAAAATCATCCTGTTCACAGAAAACAATATATTGATTTAAATTTGTAAAACATGTTTTGTGTTAAAAATGTTGTTAGCGAAGGAGTGACAATGGCCATGAAGGCAAATTCACACTGCACTGACAGACGCGAACCAATGCCAGCAATCGCCGGATTGCAGTTCAGTGACCCAACATGTTCAATTGGTGAAAACAAGCGACGCCAACAGGGGTCACAGTAATCTGACAAAACTGTTACCTGTTGCCATTGGTCAGCATCTGTTTGTGCAGTTTGAATAAAGATGAACCCACAGTTTCCTAATAAAATAAATTGACTTTCCTGATGTTCTTTTCTCTGTGTCTGCTGTGTTCAGCTGCCACTTTGCTCAGTATTGGCTCTGAGGAGCTTCAGGAAGCTTTGACGTCTCATTGCGTGGTAACTCGAGGAGAAACCATCATTCGCACCAACACCGTGGACAAGGCCACTGATGTGAGAGACGCCATGTCTAAAGCCCTGTACGGACGCCTCTTCAGCTGGATAGTGAACCGCATTAATGCACTGCTGCAGCCTGACACTAACATCTGGTATGATAAAATATTATCATATTATATTTTAGGTATAATATTATAAGATCGTAGGGATGCATGCATGAGATTAACCTTAAAATATGCCCAAGTCTACAATTTTAGACCAATTGGAACTTAAATTTCAAGAAATAGTTTAACCAAATAGGAAAATGTCTATAACTACACTTAAAGGGATAGTTCATCAACAAATGAACATTTTGTCATCATTTACTCATCCCCATGTTTTCTCAAACCTGTATGACTTTATTTCTTCTGTTCAAAACAAAAGAAGATATTTTGAAGAATGTTGGTAACCAAACAGCTGCTAGTAGCCATTGACTTCTTTAGTAGGAAAAAAATATATCTATACTGTGAACGTCAATGGCTACCAGGAAGTGTTTGGTTACCAACATGACGTGGCCTTTTATTTTAGCCTTTTATTTAATTATTACTATCTGCAAGTACCTTAATAGTATAAAAATACACTATTAAAATTTAAAGTACACTACAAGTGCACATTCGATACAATTAAGCACACTTCTTTTTCACGTGTAGGCTTGCCGTTCTCCCAGCCCGGTTTAAAACAAGGTTTTTTCAGTTATTTTGTACCGTTGAGGAAGCTCATCTTTGTTGATTGACTTTTACCTCACGTTAATTTAACAATAACTTCAAGGTAAATTCTAAGCTTTCATCCCAATCTCCCTCTTTGAATCTCTCCGTTGCGGATGCGTTTACATGCGTGAGCATCATCTCCAGCGATGACCTCCAGTCTAACCACCACAAAGCTCAGAATATTAATATCCACAGCAAAAGAAGAAAAGAGCTATAAAAAAGGTTTTTATAAATTTTTGATTCAGAGTTACATTGAAAAAATAATATGCAGATGATTAAAAAGACTTCAGAGAGAGTGGAAAACCCGTTCATTGATCCGAGCGAATCCTGTCAGACATCAGCTACGGGCTTGTCAGAGAAACTCACGTCTTCCACCTCGATACACACCATCCAAATTCTGCCATTTCCACTCCAATCAGCAGCGCGTTCAACATTATTGCCACTAATAACCTGTTAGCGGGAGCAGAAGGTGACCCCTAGTCGCTGTCTGAGGTGTTTGGAGAAGATCGCGACTGACTGAATGTTCAGAGGCGAGCGTCCGAGCTCTTCGTAAACTGAAATGACACGCTCACGCAGACCTGTGTTTTTAAAGGTCTTTGTTTTTGTGTTTTCTTGGTTGACAGCTCCTAAAATATTTAGCTGTTTGGGTCATTAGAGTGCTTAAGGCCTAAATGTGTTGTGACAGTCGGATAATGTTTGGCTCTTCGTGTCTTTGAAGTGCGGCTGAGAGTGGAATGAACGTGGGGATTTTGGACATCTTTGGTTTCGAAAACTTCAAGAAGAACTCATTTGAGCAGCTATGTATCAACATCGCTAATGAACAGATCCAGTTCTACTTCAATCAACACATCTTTGCCCTGGAACAGGTGAGACTTTCTCTGAGTTTAAGTTTGAGTTACTCTTGCCCACCACTATTTATCCTTGAATACATCTGCATCAGTTTAAGTGGCAAAGAAAAAAATAGAAATTTCAAAAACTGGTGAAATGTGTAATGATATTTTCTCCTCAGCAGAACCTGTCTCTAGAACTGTTGTTGTTCAGTTTGTCAACTTTTTCTTGTGACTCATGAATTAGTTCAATCAGACAGTACAGAGACAGACATAGTCATGTGGCTTCACGGCTAGCCCTTGTGTAAAAGAAATGCTTTGAATTAAATGCTTTTAATTGTATTGAATGTGCACTTGTATTGTACTTCAAATCTTTTTTTTTTTTTAACTGGCCTTGCAGATTAAATAAACGGCAGTGTAGATGTACTTAAGAAGAGTACAGTTTGAATGGCTGTTTCTGCACTTTTATAAGTGCACTTTATAATAAAATAATGTTAAATGAAAAGTTTTACTTTAAAGCACATTTTAAATCACAGTTTCAATACTCTTTTGTAAGGCTTTGAAGTACACTTATTTTGATGTGTTGACTAACATGCACATGTAAAGCACTTAATTAATATACCAATTTGAATATATTTAAATACATGACATTAAAGTATATTTTAGTTCCCTCTCAGTCGGTCTCTTCGACGTCTCGTCGAGACCGACGAATTGGGATATAGCCTGGATAGACTAATCTACTTCGTGTGTAAACTAAACGAGCCAATGAACATTGGCATGCATGATTGCAGCCAGCTGTGGCTGATCACAGCGTGAGCATATAATGAGCAGCAGGTGCCATGCATAGACAAGCTTTCGCTTCAGAGCCGATCATTTCTACGGTGACGAGTCAAGAAGCAGTTGTTTCTTCTTTCTTACCTCCTTTTCTTTTGTGTTGGTGGCACGGCGCTTCAGCGGCGGTGGTCTTCCGTGTCGAGTGGAAGCACACAGCTGGTTTTCACCACCCACCTTCTGTGTTGCTGCGGCCATCTCCCCTGTGCGCCTCAGCATTAAAAGAGCAAATTCCTAAAAGAGCAAATTTCTAAAGGAGCTTCACGGGTGAGCGTCTTTATAAAGACGAGGCAATTTCAACATGCCTTTCTCCCCGTGCGTTTCTGGATGCGGCCGTTTCCTGGCGTCGGGTGATGGCCACAATTGCTGCCTCACGTGCCTGGGCACTCAACACACTGAGGCGGCATTTGTGGATGAGTCATGCCCCCATTGCGGGAGGATGACTATCATGGAGTTGCGGACCAGACTCTGTTTCCAGCAAAGGGGCGGGGTTCCAGTCCCTCTGCGTTACGTCTGGAAGCAGGGGGCTGGCTGGTCTGACGGTGACGGTGAGGAATTCCCCGCCACCTCCATCGGCGGGGGTTCCTCCTTCCACCGACGCTCCGTTGCCACTGGAGCTTCAGGGGAGCGGGTTGGACCTTCTCTAGGGGTACCGCCCGTTACCTTTGGGGCTTCCCTCGACGAACAGATGTCGGTCGCGGCATCGGAGGGAGAGCCAGACCTTTCTGGGGAGGATGACGGCACACTGTTGTCCGCTGGGCGGTCAGCGGTGCCGGATACCGACCCGGAGATGATGGCTATGCTTGCCCAGGCCGCCAAGAGGGTAGGGCTTGAATGGAATCCTCCATCACGTCCCGACCCCTCCCGGCTGGATGGTTGGTATCTCGGGGTGGCCCGCGCTGGTTCTCTGCGTCCCACCCCAGTGCCCTTCTTCCCGGGCCTGTAGGCACTCGTCGGCGCTGATCGGCAGTGCCTACTCGGCCTGTGGCGCCGCTGGTTCCGCCTTACACGCCATGGCGTTATTACAGGTTCATCAGGCTCAGGCACTGAAGGACCTGTACGAGGGTGGTCATGACCCAGAAGTTGTCCATGAACTCCGTATCGCCACGGACCTCGCGCTACGTGCGACGAAGGTGACCACGCGGTCTCTGGGTCGTGCCATGTCCACTATGGTGGTCCAGGAACGCCATCTCTGGCTGTGTCTGGCTGATATGAGAGACTGCGATAAGACCAGGTTCCTCGACACTCCGGTTTCCCAGACCGGCCTCTTCGGCGACGCGGTGGAAAACTTCGCCCAGCCCGTACTTCATAGTACCCAAGAAAAGCGGCGGGTTACGGCCGATCTTGGATCTGCGCGCTTTGAACCGGGCCCTTCACAGGCTACCGTTCAAGATGCTCACACAGAAACACATTTTCAGATGTGTCCGTCCCCAAGATTGGTTCGCAGCGATCGACCTGAAGGACGTGTACTTTCATGTTTCAGTCCTTCCGCGCCACAGACCCTTTCTACGGTTCGCGTTCGAAGGCGGAGCATATCAGTACACGGTCCTGCCCTTCGGGCTGTCCCTCTCTCCCCGTGTCTTTACGAAAGTCGCAGAGGCGGCCCTTGTTCCCCTCAGAGAACAGGGCATTCGCATTCTCAACTACCTCGACGACTGGCTTATTCTGGCACAGTCTCGGGACCAGTTATGCGAACACTAGGGATCTGGTGCTCACACACCTCAGCCGGTTGGGCCTTCGGGTCAACTGGGAAAAGAGCAAACTCACTCCTACACAGAGGATCTCTTTTCTCGGTATGGAACTGGACTCGGTCAGTCAGACAGCACGCCTCAAGCAGGAACGTGCTCAGTCAATGTTGAACTGCCTGAATACATTCAAGAGCAGGACGGCGGTCCCACTGAAACAGTTTCAGAGGCTCCTTGGGCATATGGCAGCAGCAGCAGCAGTTACACCGCTAGGGCTGCTCCATATGAGACCGCTTCAACACTGGCTTCATGGCCGAGTCCCGAGGAGAGCGTGGCTACGCGGCTTCAAATAACACCTCTCATTCCTACAGGCAGGAGTACCCATGGAACAGGTCTCCAGGCATGCTGTGGTACACACAGATGCCTCCACCACCGGTTGGGGAGCCACGTACGACGGACAGGCAGTTTCAGGGGTTTGGACGGGCCCCTAGCTAACTTGGCACATCAACTGCCTCGAGTTGCTTGCAGTACGTCTTGCCCTGCTCCGACTCAAAGGGTACCTACGAGGCAAGCACGTGCTGGTCCGTACGGACAACATTGTGACCGTTGCGTACATCAACCGACAAGGTGGTCTACGCTCCCGTCGCATGTCGCAACTCGCTCGTCATCTCCTCCTGTGAAGTCAGAAGCATCTGAGGTCGCTTCGTGCCATTCACATTCCTGGGTTGCTCAACCGTGCGGCCGATGAGCTCTCATGAGCTGCGCTTCCTGGAGAATGGAGACTCCACCCCCAGTCGGTCCAGCTGATTTGGAGACGCTTCCGAGAGGCTCAGGTAGACCTGTTCACCACCCCGGAGACATCTCACTGCCAGTTGTTTTACTCCCTGACCGGAGGAACTCCTGGACGGGACGCAGAGGTTCTAGGTGACCTACTTCAAGGGGTAGTTGACACCATTACTTCGGCGCGAGCACAGTCCACGAGACATGCCTACGCCTTAAAATGGAACCTATTTGTTGACTGGTGTTCCTCTCACAGAGAGGACCCCCGAAGATGCTCGATCAGAGCCGTGCTTTCCTTTCTGCAGCAAGGATTGGAGAGTAGGCTGTCCCCCTCAACCCTTAAAGTCTATGTGGCTGCCATTTCTGCCAACCACGACCTCATAGAAGGAAGGTCGGTGGGGAAGCACAACCTGGTCACCAGGTTTCTCAGGGGCGCCAGAAGGTTAAATTCTCCTAGGCCCGCTTCCGTACCCTCTTGGGACCTGTCTCTAGTGCTCACAGCACTACAGCAGGCCCCCTTTGAGCCTTTGCAGTCAGTTGAGCTGAAGTTTCTTTCAATGAAAACTCTGCTCCTGCTCGCACTGGCATCCATCAAGAGGGTAGGAGACCTGCATGCATTTTCGGTCGACGAATCGTGCCTAGAGTTTGGCCCGGCGGATTCCCAGGTAACACTGAGGCCCCGCCCTGGTTATGTGCCAAAGGTTCCTATCACTCCCTTCAGGGACCAGGTAGTGAGCCTGCAAGCGCTGCCCTCGGAGGAGGCAGACCCAGCCCTAGCTTTGCTCTGTCCCGTCCGAGCACTAAGATGCTACGTTGACCAGACACAAAGCTTCAGGACCTCAGACCAGCTCTTTGTGTGTCATGGAGGCAGGCAGAAGGGGAATGCCGTCTCCAAGCAGAGGATGGCCCACTGGATAGTGGATGCCATTACCCTGGCCTATCAGGTTCAGGGTGTGCCCTGCCCCCTCAGGTTGAGAGCAGACTCAACTAGAAGTGTTGCATCCTCCTGGGCATTGGCTCGTGGCGCCTCGCTAAATGACATTTGTAGAGCTGCGGGCTGGGCGACCCCTAACACTTCGTGTAGAGCCAGTCTCCTCCTGTATTCTCACCTCAAACAGGTAGAAACACAGAGAGGCCTCTGGCTCGGGTCGGCTTGCTATACTGCTCCAGAGTATCCCCAGAGTAACTCTGTCGAGTTCCTCTGCTGAGCTTGACAGCCTGACGTAGCGGAGCGTCCGGCGTCAGGCCCTCACTTGATGAATCCTTCAGAACCGGTAGAGGGCCCGGCTCCACATAGAGACTTAACTGCATCTCTTATATATTCCACAATGCGCCCTAGAGGCTGTGTGTTTCCCCGGTAGACCTTCTACCATCTCACGAGGGTTCAACCACCTCCAATCTTCCATATATCCTGAATTGAGTTATATGTGTATTGCTCCGAACCTCCTACAGAAAGGACATGAGCTCCGCACGTTCCCAGTGCTCCAGCCTCACTGAAGTAGGTGGTGCTATGTTATACGGTGACTGGTATTCCTTGATGTGAGCCCTGGCCGAAGCCAGAAAAGGGGCCCAGGAGGCTCGCTTAGGACACTGGAAGGAGCAGCAGCCGCGGCGTTTTGTTAGGGATCCCAATTCGTCGGTCTCGATGAGACGTCTCGTCGTGTCGCCTCGGCTCATGTACCGCCGCTGTACGGCCGGGCCTTGCTCGGCTCCTCAGCGAAAACCTGAGGTCTATGCATGGCACCTGCTGCTCATTATATGCTCACGCTGTGATCAGCCGTAGCTGGCTGCAATCATGCATGCCAATGTTCAGTGGCTCGTTTAGTTTACACACGAAGTAGATTGGTCTATCCAGGCGATATCCCAATTCGTCGGTCTCAACGAGACGTCTCCGTTCCCTCCTTCAGGGAACGAGGGTTACAATACGTAACCGAGACGTTTCGTTTATTACATATATTTGTAAAATGCAGGGTCATACGTGAAATAATCGCAAAAATGTAAGATACAAATGTAATATAAAATGAATGTTTTAAATCTGAGTGAATAAATGACAGTACGTTTTGTGACGAGTCGGCTGCCTCCCCCCTAATTATCATCACCACTCCGTCCCTTATTCGCCGCCCTTCTCCAGGCTCCCGATGGGAGTGGGTGTGTAGGGGAGAGGAGGGGCGTGAAATCAGCTCGGGCTGGCGGTGTGTGATGAGGCACACGTGAATGGAATGCAGCCTCATCACCGCCGCTGTTTAAATCCCGAGCGTGCCTCTCCTCAGGGGACCGGTCTCTCCCCCGTGCATGCACGCTGGTGTCCTTGCGGGTCCAGGAAGGGGTGAAGAGGGAAGCCAGCGCCGCCAGATGGGACGAGCCAAAAGGACCCGTAGTCCGGCTGAAGACTGCACCTGAGATGGCCGACGGGCCAGGATGCCGGGCCATAAATTCCCCGTTGGAAGTGCCGGACAGCTCGAGAGGGACGAAGCCACAAGAGATGCCGCAGCCCTAGCACCCCGGTCCCAAGCGGGGAGCGCGTGCGGCCGCCGGACTCCGCCCCTTACCTGGACCCTTCCCCATTGAACACTGCCCATCCTCCCGCCACAGTTTATATTCATCATATCATCAAATCTTGTGTAAAAGAATGTCTGACAATGATTAGTTGCCTGCAATAAAAAAATATTATTTTAAATGTATATTAAATGCATTTTTAACTCACTTAAGTAGGACGTAAGTACATTTTTATGTTATGTAATTATCATTCTGTTGTTTTTGAATGTGGTTCAAATGTACTGCTGAATTCTGACAATTATTTAGATTGTCAAATACACTGTTGATACAGTCATTCAACTTAAAGCTTCCAGGAAATGTTTTTTTTTTTTTTAATTAACAAATGTGGCATCAATTGTGTTTTAACATCTTATAACAACTTTCTTGGTGTTATTATTAAGGTATGAATCTGTGTGTCTGTGTGTGTTTGTTCAGATCGAGTATCAGAGTGAGGGTGTAGATGCCAGTCTGGTGGAATATGAGGACAACAGGCCCATTCTGGATATGTTTCTTCAGAAGCCCATGGGTTTGCTGTCTTTGCTGGATGAGGAGAGCCGTTTCCCACAGGCCACTGACCAAACACTCGTCGGTAATGCTTTTGAATGAATACTTTCGTAGTTACATGAAGTTCAGCATGCATATAATGATAATAGCAAATCAGTATTAAATGAAAAATTGGCATTGTATTTAAATATTTATTTATTCTTAAGATGAGAGGTCAGTTCAGTAACATTGTTCACTCACCTTCAGTGTTTGTTATAAAGATAAGTTTCAGGATAACCTGAGAAACAAGTACTTCTGGACACCCAAGCGCGTGGAGCTTTGCTTCGGGATCCAGCATTATGCTGGCAAGGTAAATAAAACTCTGTTTGATAAAACTCATCGAATTACTGCAACCCAACTTTATTCACTTTTAGCAAATAATGTGTAACTTAGGTAGACCACAAGACCTTTTTTTATGTTTTTTGTCTTCAGTCTCACATGATCCTTCAGAAGATCCTTCATATTATTATAATATGCTGATTTGCTGCTCAGAAACATTGTTGAAAAAAGTTTTGCTGCTCAATTTTTTTGAAAATCATATTTTTTCAGGATTCTTTAATGAATAGAAATTTCAAAGGAACAGCATTTATTTGAAATAAAAATCTTTTGTAACATTGTAATTGTCTTTACTGTCACTTTTGATTAGTTGAATGCCTCACTTCTGAATAAAAGTGTTAATTTCTTAAAAAAGTAAATGTGTAAAATTTTACTGACCCCAGACGTTTTAACAGTAGTGTATACAGTGTTGTGAAAAAGTGTTGGCCCCCTTAATGATTTTTTATTTTTTTGCATGTTTGTCACACTAAAGTTTCAGATCATCAAAAAAATTAAATATTAATCAAAGATAACACAATTAAACACAACATGCAGTTTTCAAATGAAGGTTTTTTTTATGAAGGGAAAAAAAATCCAAACCCACATGGCACTGTGTGAAAAAGTGTTCACAATCAAGAAATCACTTAAATAGGACCTGCCTGACAAAGTGAAGTAGACCAAAAGATCCTCAAAATCTACACATCATGTTGAGATCTAAAGAAATTCAGGAACAAATGAGAAAGAAAGTAATTGAGATCTGTCAGTCTGGAAAAGGTTATAAAGCCATTTCTAAAGCTTTAGGACTCCAGCGAACCACAGTGAGAGCCATTATCCACAAATGGCGAAAACATGGAACAGTGGTGAACCTTCCCAGGAGTGGCCAGCCGACCAAAATTACCCCAAGAGCGCAGCGACGACTCATCCAAGAGGTCACAAAAGACCCCACAACAACATCTAATGAACTGCAGGCCACTCTTGCCTCAGTTAAGGTCAGGGTTCATGACTCCACCATAAGAAAGAGACTGGGCAAAAATGGCCTGCATGGCATAGTTCCAAGATGAAAACCACTGATGAGCAAAAAGAACATAAAGGCTCATCTCAGTTTTGCCAGAAAACATCTTGATGATCCCCAAGACATTTGGGAAAATACTCTGTGGACTGATGAGACAAAAGTTGGAAGGTGTGTGTCCCATTACATCTGGCGTAAAAGTAACACAGCATTTCAGAAAAAGAACATCATACCAACAGTAAAATCTGGTGGTGGTAGTGTGATAGTCTGGGGCTGTTTTGCTGCTTCTGGACCTGGAAGACTTGCTGTGATAAATGGAACCATGAATTCTGCTGTCTACCAAAAAATCCTGAAGGATAATGTCCGGCCATATGTTCATGACCTCAAGCTGAAGCGAACTTGGGTTCTGCAGCAGGACAATGATCCAAAACACACCAGCAAATCCACCTCTGAATGGCTGAAGAAAAACAAAATGAAGACTTTGGAGTGGCCTAGTCAAAGTCCTGACCTAAATCCTATTGAGATGCTGTGGCATAACCTTAAAAAGGAAGTTCATGCTCGAAAACCCTCCAATGTGGCTGAATTACAACAATTCTGCCAAGATGAGTGAGCCAAAATTCCTGCACAGTGCTGTAACAGACTCATTGCAAGTTATCGCAAACGCTTGATTGCAGTTGTTGCTGCTAAGGGTGGCCCAACCCTCTATGACCAGTCACTCAGAGAAAAAAGGTGCCAAATGTTCTAGCTGAAAGATGTTAAAACTGGCAGTTTTTACAAAAAGTGTGAACTTTCAGTGTGCTTCCCAAACTTCTAACAAAATTTTAATGTCTGATTGTAATCATAATGCAAAACCTGATATTTATCCAATCAAAAAATATCTAAACCTTGACAAAAGTAATCTTTTAGAATGTCTAAATATATTTCTAAATGCAAAGCCTATTAAAATGAAGAAACAGTCTAAATAAAACAATAGGAATCCCAAAGCCCCTGTGTATATGTATGTAAGGAGATACAGGAGGTTACATGACATTACACAAGTTTTTATTTTTTTATGCCACCAGATGGCACAATTTTCACTTAAAAAATGGATTTTAAATGCTTTTATTCTATTTTAATGTGAAATGCTGCATTTATTGAAAAATAATAAATAAATAAATAATTAAATAAAAATATATAATAATAATTCTAGTGGGAAAAAATTGTTCATTAAAATTGTATAAATATTGCATAGATTCATAAAAACTTCGCAAAATTCTAAATAATAATCACAAAATATTATTGAACAAAAATGTATTTCATTGATTTTCCTGAAGAAAAAAAAGTTACTTTTTAAGGCTTCGGTCACTTTTGACCGCGAGGGAGCCAAGTGTGACCCCTAAATGAAGAGGCCCAGAGGGTTAAACAGGGCCATGTGGGTTTGGATTTTGTTTTCGCTTCATAATAAAAAAACTTCATTCAAAAACTGCATGTTGTGTTTACTTGTGTTATCTTTGATTAATATTTAAGGGTGTACTCACACTAGGCACGGTTGCCCTGAACCGGGCCCGAGTACGATTGTCCCCCCTCCCCACTCCCCCTCTGGCCTGCACTCACATAGGGTTTCAGCATTCGTGCCGGAGCACGCTTACGTAATTATGTTGCGATGGTTTCAGGATAAACAGGAAGAGCAACGCTCGTGCTGAACGTGAAATAGTTTACTTTGTGGATAATTATTTTAAATCGTTTGGTCCGCGGTGGTCCACAGCCCTCTCAACGCCTACTGTTAAACAGGTCTATCGCCTAAGTGGCACGAAAATTTTCACGCAATCGTGCTGCTCATCTGAGGAGATTTTCAATTACCAGCTGAAGTGCAGCAATGACTTTGCAGCTTTGATTACGGACTACAAAAACGTTGATTACCTCGCAAAAGCGTGACATCACGCATCCTGTTCCGTGCTTCAGCACAGTTAGCGCTCACACTGCATGCGAACCGCGCCCGAGTCCAACTGAACCGTGCTCTGGCCCACCTCTTCCAAGCGGGCCAGGGACGGCTAAATGAGCCGCGCCCGGGCACGGTTCGGAACACTCACACTAGTCAAACGAACCACACTTTGGTGGTCAAACGCACTCGGGCACGGTTCAAACTGCCTAGTGTGAGTACACCCTAAATTTGTTTGATGATCTGAAATATTAAAGTGTGACAAACATGCAAAAAAAGTAAAACATCAGGAAGGGAGCCAACACTTTTTCACACCACCGTATGTAATTAAAATCTACTGCAGTAATTCATTACCGTATTGAAGTCTGTATTGTTGTATCAAAATATAAGAATTTCCTTGAGTTTTACAAGTAAAAGTGTGTAATACTTAAAACATTAAAATATCTTATTTCTCTCTGTCAGGTGTTGTATAATGTCAGTGGTTTTCTGGAAAAGAACCGGGACACTCTTCCTGCAGACATTGTGGTGGTTTTGAGAACGTCAGAGAACAAACTTCTGCAGCAGCTGTTTTCCAGCCCTCTGACTAAAACAGGTATCAGAATCGTTTAACATTCATCACGTGAGCTGTTCATGTCCCTTCTGTCACCTCTAGCCAATCAGTATTGATTGTCCCAGAATTATCTTTACAGATATTGCTGTGCCATCTAAGAGGCTTTAGACATAGTGTCAGATTAATGGAAATGCCAAGTTCTGTCATTAAACTCTAGATTGTGCAGGCTGATGGGTCGTTAATGCAAACTGGTGATATTCACAGCGTTAAACTACTTGGCACAAGCTGATTAGTTCATGTTGCACACATTGAAACCCTTCACCTTCCCCAGCTCCACCTGTATAGATCTGCTACAGGTTATCATACTTGTGCAGCAGCAGTATGTCTTAAATACTCAAAACAAATGCTCAAATACTCTATTCTGCCAAGACCAAATACATTGACACTGTCATATCCGTTACCATCCTAAACTCCTCTAAGAGTTGTCATGATAGAAATGCAGTAATGGTGTTAAAATAGTCCCAATTGCTTGAGATGCTTCACACCCCATTTTCACCATCCAGAGGTCACTAGGTCAGGGCCAATAAGTGAGAGCTACATTAAAATTCCTGATGGTGGATTGTAAAACGTTAACAGTTGTTAGTCTGAGTGTTTGTTGTAAAACATAAAGCAGTCACTTGAAAGTGATGTTCACACTTTAGCCCAGACACCAGTTGTAATAAGATTGATTATTTTTGTCAGTATGTCAGTTTGCTTTGATGTTAAAGGTTAATCTCAGGCCCACAGAACTGCTAAGTGAATATGCTGAAGTATTTTTTCACAACTGTAGGATACAAAATACAAATAAAAAAGTTCTTAAAGGATTACTTCACCTACAAAATAAAAATGTCCTGATAATTTACTCATCCCCTTGTCATCCAAGATGTTCATGTCTTTGTCTTTTAAGTCGCAAATAATTTTTTTTTTTTTTTTGAGAAAAACATTCTCCATATAGTGGACTTCAATGGTGCTCTACAGATTGAAGGTTAAAAATGCAGTTTCAGTGCAGCTTCAAAGGGCTCTAAATGGTCCCAGCTAAGGAATAAGGGTCTTATCTGGCAAAATTATTGGTTATTTTCTAAAAAAAAATGACAATTTAAATACTTTTTAACCTCAAATGCTCGTCTTGTCTAGCTCTGTGATGCACATGTGTACTCTGTGTATTCTGGTTCAATACAGTTCAATACAATTCCTCGGCTGGAATCATTTAGGGCCCTTTGAAGCTTAAACTTCAATTTTAACCTTCAATCCGTTGAGCACCATTGAAGTCCATAATATGGAGAAAAATCCTGGAATGTTTTCCTCAGAACACTTAATTTATTTGCGACTGAAGAAAGAAAGACATGAATATCTTGGATGACATGGGGGTGAGTAAATTATCAGGAAATTTTTATTCTGAAAGTGGAGTAATCCTTTAAATAGGTATGATGTATTAGTATGAAATTAATTAGTATAAAAGTATATAAAAACACTAAAGATGGGAAACAGGGTTTCAGTTAACAGCATTGTAGATTTATCAAAGCAAAAACATTTAAAATGTTACAAAAAAACATTTATAAAATATTTCAAATAAATGCAGTTCTTTTGAAATGTTCATTAATAATCCTAAAAAATGCCTAATAAATATCCTTATAATAACCCCAAATAATCTTTTTCACAAATCTTTTTCAATCGTTTTCACAAAAATGTTAAGCAGCATAGCTGTTTTCAACACTGAATCAAAAATGTTTCTTGAGCAGCAAATCAGCATATTACATTGATTTCTGAAGGATCATATGACTGAAAACTGAAGTAATGATCACAGGAATAAATTAAATTTCAAAATATATTGATGTAGAAAAATATTTTTGATCAATTTAATGCATCCTTGATAAGATACTTTTAAGAAAAAAGGGTTAAAGTTACTTTTATTCAACCATTTTGGAAAGAAAAAAAAAAAAAAAATTCTTAGCTTTATTTACATTTGAACAAAAAGTGGCATGTCCAAAATTATTCATACCCTTTGCAAACTGTCACAGTCTATGACAAAATCCTAAGTTCTATACCATTCCAAATAGTCCAAGCTGTTCAAAAGCATCCTAATTAATCAACTCAGCAGGTGAAAAACAGAAGCTCTCTGCTGTTGGTTTGTGGACAGTCAAGACAAAGGAGCTCACTGAGGACCTGCGGCTGCGTATTGTGGCTACTCACAAGTCAGGAAAGGGCTATACGACCATATCTAAATGTTTTGAAGTTCCAGTGGCTACAGTGCAGTATTATTAAATAATATATTAAGTATTATTAAAAAATACAAGACGTTCCACACTGTGAAAAATCTCAGTGGACGTGGTCGGAAGCCAAAGGTGACACCTGTGCTGGCCAGGAGGATAGTAGGAGAGGAATGATGGGCTGATGAATCTGGGCTCTGCTGGTGGCAACATCTCAAGGCAGACAGTCTAACAGACACTGCACACCACTGGGTTCCACGGACGCAGACTGAGGAGGACACCACTTCTCCAGATGAGGCACACAAAAGCCCGCTTGGCCTTTGCAAATGCTCATCTGGACAAAGAAGACTTCTGGTCTTCTGTTTTATAGTCAGATGAAACAAAAATTTAATTGTTTAGCCACAATGATGTAGCCTTCATTCGGCGTAAAAAAGGAGAAGCCTTCAACCCTAAGAACACCATCCCCACTGTCATACATGGTGGTGGGAACCTAATGTTTTAGGTTTTTTTGGACCAGAGAACCTAATTACAGTAAACGGCACCATGAAAAAGGAGCAATACATCAAAATTCTCAACAACAACATCAGGCAGTCTGCAGAGAAACTTGGCCTTGGGCACCAGTAGACATTTCAGCACGACAATGACCCAAAACACACAGCAAAAGTGGTGAAGAATGGTTAGCAGACAAAAACATTAACGTTTTGCAGTGGCCCAACCAGAGTCCTGACTTAAATCCAATTGAGAATCTGTGAGGGAGCTAAAGATCAGGGTGATGGCAAGGAGACCCTCCAACCTGAAAGTGTTGAAGCTCATGGTTAAAGATGAATGGGCAAAAATACCAGTGGAGACGTGCAATTATAGGAAGCGTTTGATTGCTGTAATAGCCAATAAAGGCTTTTCTATTGATTACTGAGAAGGCTATGAATAATTTTGGGCATGCCACTTTTTGTTCAAATGTGAATAAAAGATGAGTAATATTTTTTTTCCATAATGATGCTTGTTGTACATCGTCTTATTATCTTTTGGGAGAAGCCTGTGTCATTTCCGATAAAAAAAAAACAAAAAACAAAAAAAACTTGCTGGTTGAATAAAAGTAACTTTAAGTCAGAATTTGCCAGGGGTATGAATAATTTTGGGCTTGACTGTATATAAATTCTCTCTCCAAATGCATTGCTTCAAAATATAATGGGACACCGATTTGTGAAAAGGTTTTCCAATATTGTGTTTGTTTGAGTTTTGAGTTTATGGAAATTCAGGAACTCGTTGAAAATGTCTGGTCTGACTGATGTTACAGTATGATTGTGTGAACGTGCTGTGTGAACGTCCAAACTCAAATAAGTGAGCTGAATTCAGATACTGTGGCCATATTCTTTGTCTCTCTCTGTTTCTCTCTCTCTTTCTTTATAAATACAAATCTCTCCCCCCATTATCTCTGGAGTGGCTGATCTCAGGCAGAAGAATAGTGGAATAGAAAGGAAGGATAGAGCTGTGGATGGATGTGTTTTCATTTCCTCTAAGCTGTCCGCTAGGCTCCCGCTGCTTCTCTGCTATCTGTTGGAGTTTGGGATATTCCAGCGATAAGATTCTCAAATACCCCGAGGAAGAAAAGCAGCTATTTAGCCCAGTAAACTGCTTTTCCTCTGCTATCGTTCTGCCAGCCAGGTGCTTAATACAGCCAAGAGTTGCCAGACGGTCACTAGACTTAGTGAGGTGTGAATAGGAGCACGCTGGGTAATTATAAAATGTGTATTTTCATACGGCTCTTTAGTTAAGCCATTATGTGGTTGGCTGCTGCCTTCGGCTACCTGTTAATGAATGTGTTTAGTCAGAACTTAATGAAAAGATTTGAAGTACCGTGTTTTTAAAATAATGTGTTCAGCTTATAATAAGAGTTGGATACTTTGCTAAATGGAATAGGAGAATTTTATTGGTCACTTTTGAGGTGTGTGTGTAGAGAGAGAGATAAGTTGCTTCCCTTAAATTCCAAATCACAGGATTTTTGAAAATGGTGTGAAAAAGGACATGGATGGTTTATTATTTCAGTGGGTTTTGAAGTATACACTCTTAAAAATAAAGGTGCTTTTATGGAACCAAAAATGGTTCCTCTATGGCAAGAACCTTTTTAAGCACCTTTATTTTTTAAGAGTATACATGTTAATGCTTCCTGATTCTGAAAGTTAAATTAAAATACATAATAAGCAAAATGTGAATACATATTGTTGACAGGGAACTATGTTTTTAACCCACATTGAACCATAAACTACCATACAATTTCGTCAATTCATTCATTTTTAAAAATTATTTATTCATTTATATCATGTTTTTTTTTTTAAGGCCAGCACAACTGTTTTTAATATAGATATACTAAAAATGAACACCGAATCTGCTGAAAATTCAGCCTTGCATCACAGGAATAAATTATTTTCAAAATATACTCAAAAAGAAAATAGTATTTATTGTAATAATAAAATTGTAATAATATTTAACAATATTACGGTTGTTTTAATCAAACAAATGCAGTCATGATAAGCATAAGAGATTAAAAAATACAAGAAAAAATCGTTTAAAAATCTTGAATGGTAGAATGATAATATTTTTAATATAATATAATATACATTTTATTATAAATTAGATTTATAATATAATATAAATTAGATGTATAACTAAATAAATAAAAACAAGCCATCCAATCCAAAACACTCTTAAAAATAAAGGTGCTTTACGATGTCATAGAAGAACCTTTTTTGTCTAAATGGTTCCACAAAGAACCTCTAAAGAACCTTTTTGTTTCACAAAAGGTTCTTTGTGCAAAAGAAGGTTCTTCAAATTATTAAAAGGCAAGAAAGAGATGGTTCTTTAAAGAACCTTTGTCTGAATGGCTCTTTGTGGAACCAAAAATGGTTCTTCTATGGCATCGCTTGAAGAACCCTTTAAAGCACCTTTATTTTTAAGAGTGTAGATAAAAAAAAAAAAAAGGTCTTTGATGAATCTAAAATGCTACAAAGAATCACTGAACCTTTATTTATGAGAGTGTAGCCAAAGTCATCATTACTTAAATCACCTGATCATTTTAATCTGCTGGGCAAAATACCTGGTGGGTTTAATTAGCATATATTTTCATTGTTCTCTGCTTTTTGCTGTTATCTCCAAAATTCGGCCAGAACCTGATTTAATCTGTTTGTCCTTGGTGACTTCGTGAAGTTCATGTTCCTGATCAGAGTGCAGGGTGAGTTCAGACCAGTAGGGGTCAGGCTTGATGATTCAACCACGTCTCAATCACAGAGCGGGTTTATGTTGATTGTACAAGCTGTTCTGAAGTCAGTGATGTTTGCAGCATATGTGCATGCTGTAAAATGAAAGCATGATAAAGACCTGTGCTGAAGAAATGATTTTGCGAAAGCACTGTAGAGGTCCATTTATGAAAATCATAATCTATAACAGTCAGTTTATAGTCCTAGGTTGTTTTATTGTATATTGAGTTACTGATAAATCCTGAGTTGTCAGCTTCATAATTTTACAATTGTAAACTCTTAACTTCTTTACATATTCATGGTTAGTTGATGCTTTGTGTTTTTTATTAACACCAATTTAGGATTATATTAGTGAATGTATAAGGAAAAATTTATATGTTATCAGTCACTTTTTTTTTTTTTTTTTTTACTTTTAAATCACCTTTTTAACATCACTAGTTTTAGTTTTCATTTAAAATGCCCCTGGAGTGCAAATTTTGATATTACATTTTTAATATTCCATTTAGTCTCTCAATTAATATGAGCTCATAAAGATACATGCATAATCATCATGAAGGATTAGCAAAACCCTTGAGAAAAAGAAGTGTGGTTAATTGTACTGAATGTATACTGAATTTAAAAAAAATAACTGCACTTGCAGATGATATATTAAGTAAAAGGCCACTTAAATGTACTTAAAGAAAGTGAGCTTTCATGACTATGTTTCTTAACTCACTTAAGTGGACTTGTAAAATGTGCACTGAATTAATTCATTAAAATGTTACTGTAAGGCATATTGTAATGAATTAATTCACTTCCAGAATAAAATTTGCATTTGATGTTAAAAAGTGTACATACTGTAAGTGTGAGTGTGTGTATGTATATATATATGTTGCAGACCCCGCTCTGGGAGTCCACTCAACAGATGAGAATAGTCTTTTTTGCAATAAAGAAGGAGAGAGACAAGAGTTTGCCTTCAGTTAAGCAGTCTTCTTTGTTGACTTTTAATACACATGAACATTCATGAAACTTCAACACACAGTACTCCACATTAGGAAAAGATGTATAAGTATATACAAGTACTCATTGGCAGCAAACAAACAGTTAAACAAGGTAACAAAATCCTATAAATGTTTCCCACAACTCACATAGCAGACTGGATTCAGGTAAGTAAAAAGGTACGTAATAACATGTCTGGTAATCTGTACCCATACCATTTTTTGTACACACTAACTGACATTTTATAACTTTAACATTAAAATAAACTCTTAAATACATTGAAATGCTTACTTTATGTACAGTTACTCATAAACTTTACCACTTCAAAGTCAATAACATGTAAAACACAAGTGAACCCTATGGCATGACAACTGTTCTAAAATTACTAATAAAATACATATCTAACTGAAAACACATTCATTGGACAGTAAAGAATGTGAATAGTAGCTGTTTTCCTTGACATTTGATCATTTTACTAACCTTTTTTGCAATAAAGAAGGAGAGAGACAAGAGTTTGCCTTCAGTTAAGCAGTCTTCTTTGTTGACTGAAGATGCGCCGTAGTCGCCATGGCAACTCTTCTCTCAACTGCCACTTAGTGTTTAGAAAATGCAACTTTGTTTTCCTTAATATATACATTCATGACAATAAAGTTATATAAATACATAGAAATGAGCATATTTACATCATAAATACAATATATATACAATCAGTTCAATAATCCTGTAAACTGAACACCATGTGGGGGTCACACTCTCCCAGACAAAGAAGATAGTATCTCCCAATGTCTTTGAACACCATTAGTCTCAATATACACATACAGGGTAAGTATATGGTGTGAATGTCTGGCATGGCATGAAAGGTTCACCTGGAGGAATGTAGTATGGAGGTAAGTATGTTGGTGTAGGATAATATGATGTATAGCCCCCTTGTCTAGCTGGTGACCCATAAAAACCTATAGTGTTAACTGTTGTATGTGACTGTGATCTTGGCTGACCTAATGCCTCATACATGAACGTCTGTCTTGGTCTCCTATCTCTGGTAGATCGCCTAATTTCAACTAGATCATCCAGGTCTGGGCTTTCAACTACTACATCTGACATCTCTTCAGGTATAGCATGCACACTATTTGCACCATTTTCATGGTGAATAGCAAGTGGGTAATGATCAAGTATGGGTTCATTTCTTTGCACTTGACTGAGTAGTTCTCTTGCAGGCACTCGCTCAGGCACTTGTTCAGGTGAATCATGTCTCCATAGTGTTCTTTGTTTCTTCCTGAATGGTACTTGGTTTTGACTGTCTCTTTTTTGCACTTGACCAAACTGTTCTATTGCAGGTACTTGCTCAGGTGGATCATCTCTCCCAGGTTCAGTTAAACTGACTGGGACTCTCAACCAATATCCTCCCAAGTCACCATCCTCATCTGAGTCTGTTGTGTCACTGTCTCTGATAAAGTTTCTTCTTCCTTTGTGTTTAGAGTGTTTGCTTGTCTGTACATGTGCATTTCTTTCTTTTGCAGGTTTCTTTGAACACAGTGACTCCAGTGGAGCCTCCACAGGTAAGTCGTTCACCAGGTAAAGTAGGTTCCGATGTAACGTTCTGGTCTTTCTGTTACCTCCGTTCTCTGGACAAATTACATATACAGGGTTGTCTGACACCTGTTCTTTCACCACATAAATTGTCTTTTCCCAGTAGGATCTCAGCTTCCCAGGTCCTCCCTGTGCTCCAAGGTTTCGGACAAGTACCCTGTCCCCTGGCTTCAGAATGACTCCTCTTGCTTTCCGATCATACTGTTCTTTACCCCTAGCACTAGATTGTCGGCTGTGCTCCTCTGCAATTCGGTATGCTTCAGCCATTCTGGTTGCCCATTGGTCAGCATACCCTTTATGTGTGACCTCGTCTGCTTTCTCCACAAGACCAAAGATTAGGTCTACTGGAAGGTGAGGATTTCGACCATATAACAAATAGAAAGGGGAATACCCAGTGGACTCATGCCTAGTGCAGTTGTATGCATGCACGACTCGTGGTAGGTGTTCTTTCCACCTTTCCTTTTCTTTGTCTGCCAGAGTCCTCAACATCTGTAAGAGAGTTCGGTTGAACCTTTCTACTGGATTACTTTGAGGATGGTACGGTGATGTTCGTGAATGGCCGATTCCAGAAAACTGTTGAAGTGTACGGAAGAGCTCATTTTCAAACTCTCGGCCCTGGTCATGATGCAACTTGGCAGGGTAACCAAATCGTGGAATATAATCATTGAAAAGGCACTCAGCAGCAGTCCGTCCTGACTTGTTTTTGGTAGGGTAGGCTTGGGCAAACCTTGTGAAGTGATCCATGACTACAAGGATATATTCGTAACCTCCACGACTTGGCTCCAGGTGCAAGTAGTCAACACATACCAGTTCCATTGGTGAGTGTGATGTTATGCTGCCCATAGGTGCACGAACATGAACAGAAGGTTTTTTCTGCTTTATACATGGGCACCTCTTAGTAACATACTCCTCCACTTCCTTCTTCATGTAAGGCCAATAAAACCTCTCTCTCACTAGATTCAGCACCCGCTCAGTGCCCACATGCCCCATCTTGTCATGAAGGTGCTCCAACACTAATTGTTTGTACTCGTTAGGAAGGACGAGCTGCTTCCTCTCCCCTGTCCGTCGGTATAGAAGTCCTCCCTCCAGGCATAACTTGTTCCACTCATACAAGAGCTTTTTGCTAACCCCTGTCACCTCTCCTCTCACCTCATTAGTAAGTGTGATGTTCTCATTCTTCCACTTCATTACTTGAGAGATTACTGAGTCTTCCTCTTGAGCCCTGATCAGCTCATCTTGACTTATTGTTGGTATCCATGTGCTATGCAAGAGTTGTTCATCCTTCACAGAAGACACATGAAGGGCAGCAATCCAAGCCACATCTTTCTGTTTAGCAGCATGGTTTCCCTGCCATGTTGCCTGCACTGCTTCTGAGGATAACTGCTCGGTACACTCTGCCTCATATGCTTCCATATCCAGGGGGATGCGAGAAAGTGTGTCTGCATCAATGTTAGCTTTTCCTGGACGGTACTTGACATCAAACCGAAAGTCAGACAGTTCTCCTACCCAGCGATGTCCCACAGCATTGAGTTTTGCTGTACTCATGACATAGGTCAGGGGGTTGTTATCAGTGTATACGGTAAAATGTGGAGCATAGAACAAGTAGTCCCTGAACTTCTCACACACTGCCCACTTTAGCGCCAAGAATTCAAGCTTTCCACTATGTAGTCTATAATTCCTTTCAGCTGCAGTCAGCGTTCTGGAACCATAGCCAATGACCCTTAACTTTCCATCTTGACGTTGGTAGAGGATAGCTCCCAGACCCCTCTCAGATGCATCAGTGTGGAGCGTAAATGGTAAGTTAAAATCCGGGTAAGCCAGCACTGGTGGGCTTACTAACATGCTGATTAACTCTTCCAGAATTTTCTGATGGTTGTTAGTCCATTCCACGGGATTTCTGGATGGAACTTGTGGACCTTTGACCTTCCTCTGACTATGCAGACCACTAGGAGTATCAGGTTTTGCCTGTAGCAGCTCATATAATGGCTTTGCAACTCTGGAGAAGTCCTGAATGTAACCACGATAATAACTAAGGAAGCCTAGTAGTCTCCTTACATCACCAACAGTGTGGGGTGTCTTATTTGTAAGCGATCGAACAGCTTCCAAGTCTTTAGGATCTATTCGCACCCCTTCAGCTGATATCAGGCGTCCAACATACCGGACTTCACTGCGAAATAACTCACATTTCTCAGGTTTCAACTTGACGCCATGATGTTGGAGGGCCCTAAGAACTCTACGTGTGCTTTCCACATGTTCCTCAAAGGACTTTGCATAGCATAGTATATCGTCCAGATAAGGTATGCAACATTCATCCCTCAGAGAGTCAAGCATTTCTTCCATGCTGCGTTGAAATGCTGCTGGTGCATTTGACAAGCCAAAGGGTAATCTGACCCACTCATATAGTCCCCAAGGAGTGATAAAGGCTGTCATGTGCCTAGATCCTTCTGCAATGAAACCTTGATGGTATGCTTTACCCTGGTCTAAGATGCTGAACCAGGAGTGACCTCCGAGAGTATCAATCAAGTCTTGGATCCTGGGTAATGGATGTCTGTCTGGGACTGTCTTTTTGTTTAGAAGGCGATAATCAACACAAAGCCGCAGGTTGCCATCCTTCTTTCGGACACAGACCACAGGAGCAGCAAATGGAGACTTTGATTTAACTATCCATCCTTTCGCTAAGGGGTCTTGTATATAACTTTTCACTTCATTAAACAAAGGCTTTGGTACCGATGAATAAGCTCGTTGAACTGGGATGTCATCCTTTAGGTTTATCTGCATTTGTAAGCTTGGTATACACCCCATGTCATCTGTGTCTCTGCTAAATGCTCCAGACTCCTCATACAGCATTCTCTTGACGATTCCTTGCTGTCTCTCATTTAGATGTTTTAGATCAATGGGTGGATGCCACAATGGAGAATTCACCTTATCTTCTGCAGTGGCAGCAGTTTGAATCATTGCAGTGTGTGTTGCTTTATTTGATTGTTTAAGGTCCACTATTTTGTCGATTAACTGTATTGTTCCAATTACTGTACCTCGTGGTATTGTCACATCACTCCAAGTGTTGTTCCCAATAGGTATAGACACATAAGGGCTAGTCTTCGAGTGTATCTCCAGGAGGCCCTCACCAATGTCTAGACGTGCCAGAGCTACATTGTCTTCCTGAGGTTCAAACAAAACCATTGAGTTTAACTGTGTCATGTTCTGTGGGACTCTGCACTTCACCCAGACCATTTGTCCTGCACAGATGACCACATCATATCGGCCCACTTTCAGGCGATTATCATTACAGGCTTGATCATTAGTTTGTACAGCGTTGATCAGGGACCGTGCTTTTGCATTGGGTACGTCAATGGCTCCAGCGAGTAAGGAGACGAGTGTCGGCATTAGACGTTCAGGTTGTTCTTGTATTAATTCCTCCACTACGTTGAACCCCAATAATGGCCTTTCAGTCTGTAGTCTGCTCACCAGGAAAGGAACATTAATGGACAGAGTAGCATCATCATTTTCTAATAGCGTTACAGTTATGATCGCCCAGCCATCAAATGGGATTGGCTCTCTGCATAGACCTCTAAGTTGTCATGATACCCCAGGAGTTCACTAAGTGGTCTCACTTCAACATCTGGTAAGTACTGCTCCTTCCATTTGTGGTCTATTATACTGACTTGTGCACCAGTGTCCAGTAGTGCCCTTACTGGTAAACCATTTAAATTACAGTGTGTCAACGCTTTACTTCCTATCAGCTTGATTATTGAATCATTTGGTGTTCTGTGTGGAATATCGGTAAGTGTCTTGGTTTCCTCTTTATTAACCGATGCTTTGAATTCCTGTTTTTGATAAGTGTGTTTTGTGCAGGTGGCTCTTTTTATGCTTGACTCTGTTGGTTGTGGATACTTCTCGTTTCCCTGTCCTTGTTGTTTCCGCAGACATCCAACAGCACGATGTCCTTCTTGACCACAAATGAAGCAGTGAGTACAGCCTTGAAGCCCTCTTTCCACACACTCTGGACAGCCACGTGGACGGGTTATGTGACGGGAAGTAGACTTGCTAACTGAACACTCACAGTTGTTTCTAGGTGATGGTGATGTGGAGTGTTTCATAGTGTCCACCATGCTGGTAAGTGCATCAATTTTAGCTGTAAGTTGTTTTATAGTATCACTGTGCCTTTTCATTTCAAGGGTTTCTTTCACAGTTTTTGTCTCCGTAGCAGGCTCTTCGCTGAGTTGGGCACAACTCGCCATGCTGGGCTTTGAACGGGACGGTGCACCTAGTCTTCGAAGTCTTTCATTCTCCTCACTTGTAACCTTCATGACATGCTTTAGGAATTCATCATCAGTTATGTTACTGTCAGACAATAACGGCTTTAGCTCACTGCGAATGTCTTTGCATTTGTGTCCTAGGCCTTGGTACACAGTGTGTAAGAACACATCCTGAACTGTTGCTGGGTTGTATTTCTTGTCAGAACCTGCCTGTTTTGCAGCAAAGAGTATCTTTTGTTTAAGCCCCATGACCCTGTACAGAAACTGTTGGGGTGTTTCATGTTCACTTTGTTTGGTGCACATTAACTCCTGAAATAGTTCAGTGCTACTTCTGTCACCCAAATGCGACTGTAAAAACCCCTTAAGTTCTCTGATGGTCATGTCTTCCTTGTTCATTAGCATGTCCTTGAAAAACCCTGGCTTTATAATCCGTAGTACCCCTCTGACTATTTCCGCATCACTGAAGTTCTCTTTTACACCATTATCTATTTGCCTACAAACATTGTTATAGGTAATATCTGATGTGTGATCCCCAATTTGACCCCCATGTATCTTAAATTCCCTGTGTGGAATGTAAGAAAGACTGCTTATAGGGAACACCCTATCAGAGTGGTACTGCTTTGCAACTTCAGGTTGACTTGTATGTTGTGTTGTCTCACTAGTTTGTATATGTTGTGTGGGTGAAGACACATATTGACGAAGTTTCCTACTAAGCTCTTCATAATCAGAAAGCATCCTCTGTACTTCTGTATCTGTGTCAGCTCCGATCTTTCTAATGTCCCCTGATCCAATTACATTGAATGTTGATGTTGACTGAACAGGATCAGTAGTGTTGAGTGATTGAGGTTTAAATGTAGTGTGTATGTCTTTGTTAATCTCTTGTGAGTATGCATCTGTGCACATTTGTTTAACAGAATTCACAGTCTCTTGTAACGATAACAGTTCACTCATACCTTGGTCCTCTGATTCAAGCAAAAACTCACTGGACATGAAGGCATTAATGTGATCAAAACAACTCTCAGAATCTTCTGGATCTAGTTCTGACTGGTCTCTTCCTGGTACTGGACCAACGATCTTGGCAACTCGGAGCAGTTCATCAGCAGACAGCGTGATCAAACACTTCCTAATGTCCCACACCAGGCTTCTTCTCGCACGATCCGCCATGATGACACTTCCCGCAGTCCCTTTTGTCTCAGTCAGATTCCCAAGATAGAGTCAGCCGTCCTTTTCACCACTTTCACACGTTCTGCAACTCGACGTCTCTGTAGACCTGGCGATCACCGGCGCCACGGCTCCAGTACCACCACGTCTCTGGTCCCACGGTTCAGAAATCTCTGGATCAGCTTCACTGCATTGTACGAAGTTGATCCCGGACGAGCCCCCACAAATCTGTTGCAGACCCCGCTCTGGGAGTCCACTCAACAGATGAGAATAGTCTTTTTTGCAATAAAGAAGGAGAGAGACAAGAGTTTGCCTTCAGTTAAGCAGTCTTCTTTGTTGACTTTTAATAGACATGAACATTCATGAAACTTCAACACACAGTACTCCACATTAGGAAAAGATGTATAAGTATATACAAGTACTCATTGGCAGCAAACAAACAGTTAAACAAGGTAACAAAATCCTATAAATGTTTCCCACAACTCACATAGCAGACTGGATTCAGGTAAGTAAAAAGGTACGTAATAACATGTCTGGTAATCTGTACCCATACCATTTTTTGTACACACTAACTGACATTTTATAACTTTAACATTAAAATAAACTCTTAAATACATTGAAATGCTTACTTTATGTACAGTTACTCATAAACTTTACCACTTCAAAGTCAATAACATGTAAAACACAAGTGAACCCTATGGCATGACAACTGTTCTAAAATTACTAATAAAATACATATCTAACTGAAAACACATTCATTGGACAGTAAAGAATGTGAATAGTAGCTGTTTTTCTTGACATTTGATCATTTTACTAACCTTTTTTGCAATAAAGAAGGAGAGAGACAAGAGTTTGCCTTCAGTTAAGCAGTCTTCTTTGTTGACTGAAGATGCGCCGTAGTCGCCATGGCAACTCTTCTCTCAACTGCCACTTAGTGTTTAGAAAATGCAACTTTGTTTTCCTTAATATATACATTCATGACAATAAAGTTATATAAATACATAGAAATGAGCATATTTACATCATAAATACAATATATATACAATCAGTTCAATAATCCTGTAAACTGAACACCATGTGGGGGTCACATATATATTAGTGGTGGGCCGTTATCTGCGTTAACGTGCTGCGTTAACGTGAAACTCTTATCGCGCGATAAAAAAAATATCGCCGTTAATCTATTCTCAAATTTGGGTTGGGAGCTGGGTCTAAACTACGCAAGCTATGATGACTTTCACCTTGATAGTTTAACGCGGATGTATACCAAAGACTATAGGATATGGTCGCGCGTTTAAGTCTCCTCCGCCAAAACACAGACGGGATCGCGTCGTCCTCCATTCATAAAAACCGAATCTACTATAGGGAAATGCCACGTAAATTCGTCGTTTTTTGGATTCATAAATCAAATGTTGGTCAGTCACTTAATTCAAATCGCGATATGGACTAGTGTATGTGAAAACTGAAATGCAAAAAAAACGTTTTAATATGAATCCGATATGTTCCGTTTGCCTAGCTGTATGTATGAATGATGGAGACGAGCTGTTACTACACGCATACTGAAACACACGTGACGCTCCCGGTAATTTTTGGCATTTTCATCTCACATGAACAGATAAACTCAATCTCCCAAACTGCTGTGAGTGTCACTTTTACCGTTTCATTTGAGAAAGCTAGCATCATATCATACTGTATGACACAGAAACTTCACGGCAACCTGTCAAAATAAAAGTACGGTGTAACATGTAATGGGCTGGGTAGGTGTTGACGTTAAAAAAAACACAATCTAATAGGTAGAAAAAATAATTTCATTGTTAGTTAGTTAGTAAACACAAGTACATCTAATTGAACATAATTTATTTTCATCAACAAATTATCATAGAACAGCTTTATGAGCTTTATGATCCATTCTCAAAGACTTTAAGTCATTATTTGGGTAGCACACATATTCTGAATGCCTTCAGTAGAATTCAAATTAGCCATTTTAATCTAGATTAATCTAGATTAAAAAAATTAATCTATGCCCACCCCTAATATATATATAATTTTTTTTTAAAGAAAATGACTTATCACTAGATAAGTCCCTTATTCCTCCGCTGGGATCGAATAGAGACCTTTGAAGATGCATTGAAACTGCAATTTGGACCTTCAACCCTTTGGGAACCATTTAACTCCACTATATGGAGAAAAATCCGGGAATGTTTACATACACGAATGCATGACCTACAGTTTCAAATTGCATGTAGTCTTAACAGTGCTTTAGTTTATGCTCAGAATTTGGCAGTACATTTTAATCATATTTAAAAGACAATAGAAGTAACTAACTGCATTTATTATTCTTTTTATAATACATTTTTATTTAATTGTTAATAACCTGCATTTAAATGCCAGAAAATGCCAGTATATCATATTAAAGTGTATTATTTCTGTAAAAAAATACTATTTTTAAAAGTAAAATGCTGGGTAAAATAGTTTTAGATTAGCGTATCATGCCACTGGTAACTACCTCCAATCTGATATCATTGATTGTACAAGTACAGTGTGCAGTCTTAATCATTTTTCAAAAACTTCTGTGTTAAAGGCATTAAAAACTCTTTTAAAAGGCGTCTTAACACACTTTCATGTCTAAAACTTCAAATTTGCCTCAAAGGCCTCAAATCTGTAACTCAGAAAATGAAGGGCATGAACTGCTCAGTGTTGTTCTAAGAAATGTTACAGTAATGTTATATTAATAATATAACAATAAGTAATACGTTGCACAGATGTCAGATGTCTCTTCAAACCTTTGAAACTGCAGAATAAACATTGGCGCCCATTAGAAGGCCATGATCTGAGTTCAGGTTTGGGTCTGGGGTTTAGCCTGCAATCCATGTGGTGCTGTTTTGTCAGAGGAAATGGATTATATTTGCATGAACAAATTCCCCTAAAGCCAGAGCTCTTGTGTGGATTTGGGGGTTCGATGTGTTTAGTTTGGCCCTGTTCTAGAAAACTCCATGGGGCTTTTACTGCAGGCCTGTGGCCACACTGCATGTATATGCTCCTCTGTGCGGCCTTCCAGTGGATTTGCATAGAACATCTGTGCTTTAGAAACAGAACCGTATGGTGCTCTGGTTACTGTCAGCTAGAGATGGTCGCTCTTGAGGTCTCTGGAGAGGAACTGATGGTGTTTTTGCTGTATAGGAAATTGCTGAGTACAGAATGGATTGTTGAGCAGTTTGTACATATGGACCGAACGAGTCGAGTCAGACTGGCTATTGACATTTACATGTCTAAACTTAGTAAGGTCTGAATGTGATTAGAAAAACTCCAATACATTTCTTTCATATTAAATTAGTTCCAGTGAATAATACAGAATATTTTATTTAAACCAGTAAAACAAACTTAAAGAAAAAAAGCTTTTTCACAGGTTGTTCTTATTCAGCCTTAGTACCATTAAAGGGATAGTTTACCCAAATATAAAAATACAAAATCATAATATTTCACTCTCATGTGGTTCTAAACCTGTATGGCTTTTGGACAAGGAAGAAATATGAAGTAATGTTTATTAGAATATTCTTGCATTCGTGTACTCTTGATTTTCTTTTCTTTTTTTCCCTGTTTATGTCATTTACCTTACTTCCCATTTTAATGCCTATTCATTGAGAAGGTTATTGAAAAATTCAAGCAGACGAGGAACGAATATCATTAATCATTTCCTAACGAGGCCACATATTAAAGGAGAATTTCACTTCCAGAACAAAGGAAACATATCAGGATTCAGGATTTCTCTCCATCAGTTATTCTCTAAAAAAATCAATTTATATTCTTTTTAACCTCAAATGCTCATCTTGTCTAGCTCTGTGTAATCTGTTTATTCCGGTTCAAGACAGTTAGGGTATGTTGAAAAACTCCCATTTCAATTTGTCCTCCAACTTCAAAATCGTCCTACATTGCTGTTTTACCGATTTTTCGACCTACCCTGGTACACGCAGAGTTAGACAAGATGAGCATTTAAGGGTGAAAAGTATAAATATTGCCCTTTTTTTTAGAAAATAACTAATCATTTCACTAAATAAGACCCTTCATCCTCGGCTGGGATTGTTCAGAGCCCTTTGAAGCTGAATTTAAATTTTTTAAGTTTAAACTCGCGGGGCACCCTAGAAATCAACTATAGTTAGTCTCCAAGTTAAAGACTTCAGACATGACTCGGACTCCAGTGACAAAGACATCAGACTTAACTCGGACTCCAGGTTAAAGACTTCAGACTTGACTCAGACTCCAGGTTAAAGACTTCAGACTCTGTTCGGACTCCAGCGACAAAGACTTCAGTCTTGACCGGGACTCCAAGTTAAAGACTTCAGAATTGACTTGGACTCCAGAGACAAAGAATTCAGACTTGACGCAGACTCCAGGTTAAAGACTTCAGACTTGACACTGACTCCAACGACAAAGACTTCAGACTTGACTAGGACTCCAGGGTAAAAACTTCAGACCTGACTCGGACTCCAAGCTGAAGACTTCAGACTTGCACTCTGCTGCATATGGGGCCAAAGAGGGTGTCTGTCAACCATCGAAAGCACCTAAAATAAGCACACTGGTATTGGAACTGGACTTTGGGGCGATGGAAGAAGTCACCTGGTTCCATGAGTCTCGTTTTCTTTTACATCACATGGATGGCCATGTATGTGTGCACCATTTACTTGGGGAAATGATGGCACTAGGATGCATTGTGTCACAACGACAAGCCGGTGGAGGGAATGTGATGCTCTGGGCAATGTTCTGCTGGGAAACCTTGGTCTTTTGGTTATTTAGAAATTCTTTTTACCCCTAAGCAAAGTACAAAAAAACTTTGTTGTGAGTATATTGGGTCTTTAATGTATTCACTGGGGAGTATAGAAGATCCTAGATCAGTCATCCTATTCAGTGTTGTACTCTCACAAGTATTACACTATTTCAAATAGCAGAACCACTTTTTAACTTCAGCTTGACCTCGGGGCAGCGCTGTGTTAGGTCGACAAAATCCCTTGCTGCTTTTCCGACTGTGATATTGGGTCTTAGTCACACTAAACGGGCCCAGCAGACCATCTCCTGATTAAAGCGACCCACATACAAGAACCCAAAGCCCTTTACAGTGGACAGAACTAACGCGAGTCTCAAACGGACAGCTCAAACCGCCTCTGGTCAAGCGCTGAACGGAAAGAGAGGGGAGATGGGGGCAGGGCATCGCGGACTGGAACAATCACGTTTGCCTGCTTACCGAGCTGAGTTTCAAGTATATTTCATATTTATTTAAAAGAGCAGAGAGCGTCTGAATAAGAGATGAAGTATAAGGAAAAGCCAGGAGATACGAAGCCGCTTTCCTCAGCAGAAGTCAGCTCGTGTAGACTGCTGTCTGACAACTTTGATTGTCCCCTGTGCCGACAGCTCGTTCCTGGGCTTCACACGCGTACGCTGGGATGAAAGGTGTCATACTGAAGCAGGGATTGCTTTATAATCCAGGGCACATTGACTATTCTGGTCAATAGAAAGGCAACACAAGTGGCAGCTTGGGCCGCTGTTCTCTGTGAGAATCTTGCTGGGCTTAATTTTCAAAGTGAATGCACAAGGCTTTCTTTCTCTTTTTTCCCCGTCTCCCGTTCGGCAGCTTGTGTCAGAAGCACATGTGAGGAGAGATGCTGGGTGTCATCCTTTTTCACAGGCCTGTGACTTAACAGACAGATTGACCTGATGGGAAGAATACGTGTGCACACACACAGAGATTTCCTTTCATTGTGTCCTGACCTCTCGTCTTCTCTCGATAAAAAATGTACTGCTGTTCTGAAACACTTCTTTTAAATTATTTTGCTAAATGTATTATTGAGTTAGTCTATTATTTGAGTACATTTTTACCAAAACATTAGTTAACAAAATAACTATAATAAATTTGTGCTATATTTTGCGTTCATAGCTGCGTTCATAGCATTCATTTCAGAAATGTGTGTGAGCCTTGTGTGTGAATGTAAGTCAGAATGACAGAAAATTAAGTCAATTATTCAGCTGGAATGTGTCTTTGTGAACAAAGGCAGATGTAATATTGTGAAAGTGTGTATGCATCATAGTGATGATGTCGATGTCATGTGACTTTTTGACTGGGGGATTCGATACAGCCCCTTGAGGTCTCTGAAAATCAGATGGCATCTCTATAGTCTATCCTTTCCTAATTTTCTCTAATCTTTGCCCTCTTTGTATGAACATGTTAAAAAGAGGCGATGATCGGGAGAAAACGTGTCATATGAGCACAGAAATTATATTCCAATGCTATTTCATTCCAACACTTTTTGCACGAAAGGATGTGCAAAAACACACTGTTTGAATGTTCAGTTGTAGTGTACTTCAAATATTGAAAATATATTTTTAAATGCAGATAATATAATATTAATTAAATGAAATGCCACATTTTAATGACTACTCTCTTAAAAATAAAGGTGCTTCACGAGGCAATAGAAGAACCTTTTTTGTCTAAATGGATTCATAAAGAACCTTTAACATCTGAAGAACCTTTCTGTTTCACAAAAGGTTCTTTGTGGCGAAAGAAGGTTCTTCAGATTATAAAAAGGTAAAAAAGAGATGGTTCTTTAAAGAACCTTTGACTGAATGGTTCGTCGTGGAACCAAAAATTGTTCTGCTATGGTATCGCTGTGTAGAACCTTTTAAAGCACCCTTTTTTATAGAGTGTATGTTTCTTTAAGACACTTAATATACAGGTCCTTCTCAAAAAATTAGCATATTGTGATAAAGTTCATTATTTTCTGTAATGTACTGATAAACATTAGACTTTCATATATTTTAGATTCATTAACACACAACTGAAGTAGTTCAAGCCTTTTATTGTTTTAATATTGATGATTTTGGCATACAGCTCATGAAAACCCAAAATTCCTATCTCAAAAAATTAGCATATCATAAAAAGGTTCTCTAAACGAGCTATTAACCTAATCATCTGAATCAACTAATTAACTCTAAACACCTGCAAAAGATTCCTGAGGCTTTTAAAAACTCCCAGCCTGGTTCATTACTCAAAACCGCAATCATGGGTAAGACTGCCGACCTGACTGCTGTCCAGAAGGCCATCATTGACACCCTCAAGCAAGAGGGTAAGACACAGAAAGAAATTTCTGAACAAATAGGCTGTTCCCAGAGTGCTGTATCAAGGCACCTCAGTGGGAAGTCTGTGGGAAGGAAAAAGTGTGGCAGAAAACACTGCACAACGAGAAGAGGTGACCGGACCCTGAGGAAGATTGTGGAGAAGGACCGATTCCAGACCTTGGGGGACCTGCGGAAGCAGTGGACTGAGTCTGGAGCTGCATTCCCCAGGTCAAGCCACTTTTGAACCAGAAACAGCGGCAGAAGCGCCTGACCTGGGCTACAGAGAAGCAGCACCGGACTGTTGCTCAGTGGTCCAAAGTACTTTTTTCGGATGAAAGCAAATTTTGCATGTCATTCGGAAATCAAGGTGCCAGAGTCTGGAGGAAGACTGGGGAGAGGGAAATGCCAAAATGCCTGAAGTCCAGTATCAAGTACCTACAGTCAGTGATGGTCTGGGGTGCCATGTCAGCTGCTGGTGTTGGTCCACTGTGTTTTATCAAGGGCAGGGTCAATGCAGCTAGCTATCAGGAGATTTTGGAGCACTTCATGCTTCCATCTGCTGAAAAGCTTTATGGAGATGAAGATTTCATTTTTCAGCACGACCTGGCACCTGCTCACAGTGCCAAAACCACTGGTAAATGGTTTACTGACCATGGTATTACTGTGCTCAATTGGCCTGCCAACTCTCCTGACCTGAACCCCATAGAGAATCTGTGGGATATTGTGAAGAGAAAGTTGAGAGACGCAAGACCCAACACTCTGGATGAGCTTAAGGCCGCTATCGAAGCATCCTGGGCCTCCATAACACCTCAGCAGTGCCACAGGCTGATTGCCTTCATGCCACGCCGCATTGAAGCAGTCATTTCTGCAAAAGGATTCCCGACCAAGTATTGAGTGCATAACTGAGCATAATTATTTGAAGGTTGACTTTTTTATATTAAAAACACTTTTCTTTTATTGGTCGGATGAAATATGCTAATTTTTTGACATAGGAATTTTGGGTTTTCATGAGCTGTATGCCAAAATCATCAATATTAAAACAATAAAAGGCTTGAACTACTTCAGTTGTGTGTTAATGAATCTAAAATATATGAAAGTCTAATGTTTATCAGTACATTACAGAAAATAATGAACTTTATCACAATATGCTAATTTTTTGAGAAGGACCTGTATATTTTAAAGACATTAGAAATAATTATTAAGTAATTATGTGCTTAGGTCATACTTAGAAGGGTCAATAAAACATTTAGGTTTAACTAACTGCATTTAATATGCATTTACTGTAAACAAATACATTTTCTTTTTAATTGTAAATAACAGTACACTTTGTAAACTAAACTGTAAACTGCAGTCTACTAAAAATCTACTTCTTTTTCATTGATCAGTTCTGATCGCACACAATGCCGCTTAAATGTTTAAATGTTTAAATTTAAACAGTTCCATTGCTGTTCCAAAAAAAGCCCTGCTTTACAAGGAGTAAATTAAATGTGCAAGACAAACGAAATTGATATCATAAACTGACATTTCAAAATTTGCATCTGGGAACAGAATATGGAGGAGCTCTGGCAGCGTGACAAGCTCTGACAGCAGTAAAATTATTTGATAGCTTTGAATATGTAGCAATGTATAATTCAAAAGAAATTTTAAAATAAACATAATTGTAATTTATTTAAAATGGACAATGGTTAAGAAATAATACAATGACTAGTTGAAACTTTAAACTATTGTATTGATAAGTATCAGTATTTTTATGTAAGGATGACACTTACACCTACCTGAACCCATGTAGTTACCTTATACTACCCTGTACTTTCTTAGGTAAGTACAAAGTGCAACCAACATTTTTTAATGTGATGAGATGAATGTGTTTGCATAAATCATGAAAGAGAAATACACTGGGTTATTCATTTTTCATTCAGGATGTCTGATTTATTACAAGGCACATGGAGTAATTCTACTACTTTCTTCAGTTATCTCTTTAAATTATAAGTATGTGAGTAGAAAACCTACTGTGACGGGGGAGAAATAATGTTGTGCTTCAGGGTTAAGCTTATAGATTTAATTGGAGTTGGGGTAATTAGAAAACCCCATATTTGTCATACAATGAATATTTGGAGGTTGCAGAAGCAAATTAAAATGTTATATGGACATATCATGAACTGGTATGTGGGTGTCAAAACATCAAGAAGTCATTATGTGAATAAATACATGCATACAGAGGCACTTCTCCGCTCTGTGTGTGTGTGTATGTAAGTGTGTGTGAGACAGAGAATACTGTATGTGTGTGTTAGTGTGCGTAGGTGCGCTATAAGCTGACTTCAGGGTAGATCCCCTTCATCAGACCATGATGTGTGTGTGAAAAGCGTGAAAATGCACTTATGCATTGCATGCTTGTTCCACTCACACTAATTCATTTTGACAAATGTCCTTTAATAATCTGCTCTGACAGATATGAGAGAGAGAGAGAGAGAGAGAGAGAGAGAGAGAGAGAGAGAGAGAGAGAGAGAGAGAGAGAGAGAGAGAGGCAGGCAGAGTCTAAGACAGACAGGAGCAGAAAGAGAAAGAGTGGTGGAGGAAAAATGACAGGCAGAGAGAAATAGATGTTTAGCAAGCTGTCATGTGACCTGACAATATTGTCGCAATTATTGTCGCAAAAATTGTCACAAAAATCTCTGCAATGATTTCAGTAACAGTCCCTTTTACCCCTGTTCCACCTGTAAAATAACCATTATTTTAGCTTTTAGAGATGTGTGAACAGCTGTTTTGACGTAACACTATTTACAGTAACACGTGTCTCAGTCAAAAATGTTGTCAAATTGGACAGACAGTAAAACTAACATGCTTCTCTTCGTCATGGAGGAAAAATGTTTTCTGCAAAAAATGTTTTTTGTTTTTGCAAAAAATCATCTATTTTCTAAATTGTGACCCTGGACCACAAAACCAGGGATAGGGGTATTTTTTTTTAACTGATATGTATGCATCATCTGAAAGCTGAATAAATAAGCTTTCAATTGATGTATGAAAATATTTGGTCTAGATACAACTGTTTGAAAATCTGTAATCTGAGGGTGCCAATTTTTTTTTTTTTTTTTTTTTTTTTTTTTTACTTTAAAGTTGTCCAGATGAAGTTCTTAGCAATGTATATTACCAATCAAAAATATGTTTTGATATATTTACAGTAGGTAATTTACAAAATATCTTCTGACTGGTTTTGTGGTCCAGGGTCACAATTCATGTTATTGCTCAATATTACAGTAAACCAGACTTTCCTATGGTGATGTATGCAAGACTTATCCAATAATTAGCAAATCATCAACAAAAAATTAACAATCAATGGATAGAAACAAGTCCTGACCTACATACTTTATTTTTCGATAATCTGTTTTACTTAGATGTACATCTAATTGTAAAAGAAAAGATTTGTTACTGTCCATTACATTGCGAATTTTACAATTCTTCAGATGATTCTGAAGAATTTTAGATGATTGACATCACAGAGTTTACCAGCATATTGGTGCTGATATGTGAATGACATCGTAAAGCAATACTCCACCTAAAAATGAAATTCTCAGATGTGTATGACTCTTTTTAGAAAAATTATCCATCTCTGTAGATCCACACAATATGCAAATTAATGGGTGACCGAAAGTTGACATTTCAAAAACCACACAAACCAAACATAATACAGCAACCCATATGACCTAAGTTGATTAGAAAACTACTAATATTTGAAACTTCAGAAAGTATAAGTCATCGCTTCCAGCCACATGTTCATTAATAAGAATGTTGTGAAGTGCTATGTCAGCATCTTGTAAAGCATGACTTAAGTGTGTTCTATATGGCTGACCCCTAATAGTCGACTAACCATTAGTCAAAATTTTATTAGTCACTTAGTCGCAGAAAAAAAGTAAAAATCCACAGGAAGTGGTGAAGTCACGCAGTCCGTGACGGACAGATCTATGTGGTAATATAGTAGGACATTCAAATGCTCACCTAATTCATCTAATTCATCAACCTCAAATATGTCTTACCATCTGAAATATGTAAGTAGTAGCAACTTGGCCACTCAATCTAATGTTAACCTAGAAAAATGTGCGCTATTCAAGTGTCTGTATTGAGTGTGGAAGTTGAATAGTAGCTCGCTTACTGCATGCAGTCACTTGCTCTTAAAATACTCCCTCATTTTTGGTCATACAGATAAGAGTAATCTTTCAAATAAGACACTTGATTTAATATTGTACACTCACAATAACAACAAAACGTTGTGCTTTTGTAAAATGCTTTTGTAGTGATTAGTCAACTAATCGCTTATGATGAACGACTACTAGTCAACCAGAAAAATCTTTAGTCGAGGGCAGCCCTAGTGTTCTGAAGATCATGCGATAAATGAAATAAAGGAAGGATACACATCATCCTTCACAATATGCTGATGTTTCCGTCAGCTTGCCGAAACCTATGGTTAGAAATTTAAAAAGTTTAAAATAGTAGTATTCTTCTTAAACATACACACTTATCATTTCCTTCAGAAGTTGATTATCAGCTTGATCCATATGGATTACTTATAATAATTTACTTATTAATTTACTGTAAGCAAACAAACATTCTGTATCATAGAATAAACCTATTGTAACATCCAAATAAATCGATTATGCGTCTTTATGCCATCACAAGCTGCTTTTGATATAACACATATATCAAAATATATCGATTATATATTAAATATCAATTAAAAATATTGAATATATCAAATAATTTAAGCAAATATAATCACATGTATAACAATCAATGCCATCTTATGATGTTCATAAAAATAATTAATTTAACATGAAGAAGAAAAATAATCTAGTGGGGAAATAGCTGTGCATCATATAAAAAAAAAAGTACAAAAAAAATTGCATTAGTTGCTTAGTCGCAGAAAAAGAAAATGTGTGGAAGTGGTGAAGTCACGCAGTCCGTGGTAATATAGTACATCGGGCAGGACATCCAAACGCTCACCTATCATTCATCGACCTCAAATATGTTTTATCATCTGAAATATGTAAGTAGTAGCAACTTTTAACTTAACCTAGAAAAATGTGCGCTATTTTGTGTCTGTGCGGAGTATGGGAGCTGAACAGATGGAGGAGCCAATGCGATCATTTGCTCTTAAAATACTCCCTCATTTTTGGTCATACAGATAAGAGTAATACATTTTTCGAAGAAGACACTTTTAACTCACATTCACAATAACAACAAAACATTGTGCTTTTGTAAAATAATGAAAGCTTATAATGAACGACTACTAGTCGACCAGAAAAACCTTTAGTCGAGTGCAGCCCTAGAGTTCTGAAGATCATGCGATAAATGAAATGAAAGCACTAAAGATGGTAACTTTATCACAACCCATAAACATCATTCTTCACAATAGGCTGATGCTTTCGTCAGTTTGCCGAAAACTATGGTTTGGAATTTAAAAAGTTTTAAATAGTTGCATTTTTCTCAAACATACACACTTTTCATTTCCTTCAGAAGTTGATTATCAGCTGGAGCCATATGGATTACCATCATGGTTTCTAAAGCATCAGCTTTTGGCTTACTATCCACTTGCATTATATGGACTTACAGAAATAGGTTGTTTTTAAAAATGCTCATCTGAAGAAACAAAGTTATTTAGATCTGAGACTACATGTGAATTTTCATTTCAACCATAAAAATACAATAAGTCACTGCTTGTATGAGCAGCAGATGTTGAAGACTTACCAGGGTGATTCAACAATTTAACAATTTACAGAGTAAATTTACTGTAAGCAAACAAACATTCTCTCTCACAGAATAAACCTATTTTAACATAAAATAGCTGTACAACACAAGTTGCTTTTGATATAACGAATATATCAAAATATATCAATTATGCATTATATATCAATTAAATATATTGAATATATCATTAATTTAAGCAAATATAGTTAATCACACGTATATCAATCAATGCCAGTTTATGGTGTTCATAAAAATAATGAATTTTAAATGAAGAAGAAAAATAATTTAGCTGGAAAAAAAACTGTAAAATAAAAGAACAGCAAATAAAATTGACCGATTTTAGATACTGGTTTTAGACTAGTGGGAGCCTGTTTTCCATTTTGTAAATGCACACGATGAGATGGAGCACTGGCTCCGGCTCCAGCACCTATCAGTGGAAAAGAGTTACACATAGAGCCATCTACCAGTGCTGCGTCAGGGTTGTGACTACAGCAGAGACAACATTTACCAGCAGCAGCCTACATGTGTAATCCCATTGGCAGGAGCGTGGGATTCCTGAGCTATAGTTAGATCTGAAACAACTCAATTAATCCCTGACAAATAGAGCAATTAAACGTGATCTGCTCTGAACGCTGGGAAGCATGCGTGCTCATTCACACGAGACGGTCATTACGAAAGCAGCGTGGCGATGGGAAGAAAAATGGTAATTGTTTTCTTGACTTATTGTTTGTTTGTTTGAGTCTGTGACCCATTCTAATCTGTCATCTGGCGTATTACTGGGGCGCAGAGTACAAGAACAACAGATGTTTCATTTCCCTAGATTCCTTAAGACTTACACACACACACACACACACACACACACACACACACACACACACACACTGAAGTGCTGCAGATACAGTTGCGCTCTGCTTGGCGTTTCTGCGGTGGGTATTTTTCTAAAGGTGTGTGGCACATCTGTGCTGCCATTGTTTATTCATGCGCCGGAGCCTTTGAAACGTGCTAAAATGCTTCCCACTCATTATAAAACTCCTGCCACCCATGGATTAGCACTTTGATGTCACCAATCCGGCTTCAAAGGCTCCTTCAGTACCATTAATCAGAGTTTAGTCTCTGAAGACCCAGCCAGGGAAAACATTTGGACATCTTGTGCAGAAACTTTTGAAAAGCTCAGACGGTGCTGCATATGCAACAGTGAGGTTTCATATCCCGAAGACGTGTGTGTGTGTGTGTGTGTGTGTGTGTGTGTGTGTGTGTGTGTGTGTGTGTTTAAAGAAGAGAGAGAGAAGAGGAGAAGAGAGAGTGTAACCACAGAGAGAAAGAGAGATGAGAGACAGTGACGGCTCACTCTGATCCTGAACGCTCTCAGCACTGGATACTAGACAGTGCATAGGTCACAAGGTCACAACACAGGCTCCCTTGAGGCTGCCTGTTAAAGGTTTTTTGCCTTTTAAAAAAGTTTTACACTGATTCCCCATATTACATCACAAAACACTGATGTAGTTCAATTAGAGGGTAAATGAAGGCCATTGTCTGCTATATATACTCTACTGGTCTAGAAAGGTAAAGGACTCTTGTGTTGGTTTTACCAGTTGCAAGGGGAATAGTTTTATTACAATGAGCCATTATAATAATGAAAGTTTTAGTTTGTCATTTATCTTTTTTATTAATATTATTTACAATTGTCAAGATGCTTTTATTGTGGAAAAGTACACTTTAACATTTAAATTTAAAAGTAAAAACAGTCCTATTTGCAAAAATAACATTTAAGTACAAACTGAATGTAATTTTTGGACATTTCATTAAATGTTATTTACTGAATCATTTTTTTTTATTTATAGGAGTGCCCATTTAAGTAGGACTTAAAGGGATAGTTCACCCAAAAATGAAAATTTGATGTTTATCTGCTTACCCCCAATGCATCCAAGATGTAGGTTACTTTGTTTCCTCAGAAAAACACAAACGAAGATTTTTAACGAAAACCGGTGCAGTCTGCCAGCCTTATCATGGACATGGATGGGCACCAAACCTTTAAAAGTAAACAAAAACATGCACAGACAAATCCAAATTACACCCTGCGGCTCGTGATGATACATTGATGTCCTAAGACATGAAACGATCGGTTTTTCTGAGAAACTGAACAGTATTTATATCATTTTTTACCTTTGATACACAGCCACGTCCATCTGTAATGTGCACGAGTTTGGCATCAGTCACGTCACATGAACACGCGCTCTGTCGTAGAATACGCGAACGCCGGAAGCGATCTGTCGCATGTATACGACACTCATTGTTTACACAGAGCACAGAGATTGTGGGTATAGCGGCTATTCAAAATGGTAATTACTTGCGCGTATCCTGATTGTTTAAACCGATTTAAAGCTAAAAGATTACATTAGTTTGCGCAAACTCATCCGGGACTTTTCACTGATTTCCCCTTACGGCATTTGCACATGACAGATGGACGTGGCTGTGTATCAAAGGTAAAAAATGATATAAATACTGTTCAGTTTCTCACAAAAATCGATCGTTTCGTGTCTTAAGACATCAATGTATCATCACGAGCCACAGGGTGTGATTTGGATTTGTCTGTGCATGTTTTTGTTTACTTTTAAAGGTTTGGTGCCCATCCATGTCCATGATAAGGCTGGCAGACTGCACCGGTTTTCGTTAAAAATCTTCGTTTGTGTTTTTCTGAGGAAACAAAGTAACCTACATCTTGGATGCATTGGGGGTAAGCAGATAAACATCAAATATTCATTTTTGGGTGAACTACCCTGCTGAAAAAACCAGCATATGCTGGTTTTTTCAGCAGGGTATCCCTTTAAGTACATCTACATATGCAATTTAATAATTCTGTTGTCTTTGAAATATCTTTTAAGTGTACTGCTGAATGTACTGACAGGCATTTATGATGAACTAAAATTTGTAATTACACATGGTGAAATTTAGTAAAAATGTATTAACTTGAAGTGTAATATAACACTACAGTTAAACATACATCTTTAAAACATGACAAAAAAAACATTAAAACAATTATTCTAATGTGTTTAATAAAGTAAAATAAGTTTAAAATTTTTATTTGACATTATTACAAAGTGCACTTTAAAATGTACAACCCTCTGGTTGTGTTTGGGTCAAATTGACCTGGAAAACATTTTATTTTCCTGAAAATACTAGTTAACGTTATCGCATTGGACTCAAACTTCCTGACTTTGTTCACACAGGGTATAAGTACTAAAATAAGTATAAGCGTTATTTTTTGGGGTTTAAACAATATTAAACAAAAAATTAAAACAGTTTGCACTGTTTCTCACACCAGTGTGCTTTAATGTTTAATCAGGAAGTTTGCTTTTAAATGCTTTTATTTTGTACAAAATTGCAAAAATCCAAAAATGACCGGACTCAAACAATTGCTTATAAATCTTTCACTTTGGTATATTATCACCAAATATTGGATTCATTCTTTTTGTCAACCTGTTTTCTTTCATAAAAAAATATTTTTTTTTTGTACAAAATGACTTACTGATTAAATATTAAAGCACACTAGTGTGATGAACAGTGCAAATTTTAATAATGTTGTATCTCATATTGTGAAAATTATTAATAAAAATGCCTTTTTCACTCAAAAATGAGGTGCTTACTTTCAGATAAATGAGGCCTATGATTAATCAGATGCAAAAAGAAACACAAAACCAATCCTAAATGAAAGAAAACAAGTTGACAAAAAGATTAAATCCAATATTAGGAGATAATATAGCATAATGAGAGATTTATAAGCAGTCGTTTGAAGTCCGGTCATTTTTGACCAGGAACATCAAAGTTGTGACAGGAATCCGAACACAACCAGAGGGTTAAGTGTGTCAAGAAACAGTCACGAAAGTGAATTTTCTTTAAGTATATATAAAAGTATATATATCTGATTTCATCAATATTATATTATGGGCAGGGGCATTTTTTTAACATCTCAAGTGCATACAAAAAGCTTTCTCACGAGAGTACAGAAACAGCAGCAAAAAAGTAATGCTATTATAAAATCGTGGTATTATTCACCTCAACAATCAAAAAATTTAATTAAATTAAAAATAAAAAAAGGAAAGAAAGAAAGAAAGAAAGAAAGAAATATGTTTGATTACTACTGGCTAATGTTGTAGTGTTGCAGACACTGTAGTTATTATTATGCATGATGGAGCAATCTGCATGTAAGGATCAAAATCATAGTCTTCGTAATTCTAGTCTAGTCTAGTCTAGTCTTTTGGCTGATATCCTCCAGGGTTCAAACATGCATTGTTTGTGTTGCAATCTCAGGTCACTACACTACCATACTGTTTTATTCATTAATGCTTCAGAGAGGGAGGATTGATGTGTCCCTGATATGTGTTTCTTCTTTTGCTGAACAGGTAACCTGGCCACATCCAGAGCAAGAGTGACGGCAGCATCCAGATCTCTGCCTCCACAGCTCAGCAGCGGGAGAAATAAGGTCTGTGCTGCTCACAGTCGTATTTACATTCAGACAGTCATCATAAAAAGATCCCATTCTTTTTTATGTACGTTTCAGATGGAAATTAACATGAATTATCACATATTTCTGTCATTTTCTGATTTTTGGACAGTTTTCTCTGTTAAGCTGACAGTTTAGTATAAACTCAAAGCTTAGTCATTCACCTTGGTGTTACTTCATCAGCCACATGATAATACTTTTGCAACAGCTATAAATATATATTACAATTGATGTTATTTTTGCCAATGCATTTACTCCAGAACATTTCTTGTGTATATGGTTTGCACCTCTGTTCTTCACTCTTCTCTGCTTTTTATCTATTATCTGACTGTCTGAACTATCCTCTCTCCTCTCAGTCTCCTAAATACCTGTTAAAGGTAAGAATCTCTTCATATCTGTCCTTATATATTTATTAGCCTCATATTTTCTAAAGCAATTTTCACTACTTTATGTTCTTTTTCTGGTTTGATATACTCTGTGAGCTAATGGAATAAAATGTAATATCTCTTTTTTTTTTTTTTTTTTTTAAAAACAATAATCCTGAGACTATGAATCAGTGTTTCAATTTCAATCAATTTGAGAATCGTCTTTAAAACAGCCACATCCTATGCTTTTTAACCTATTAAAAGTTTACTTATAATTGTTAAGAAAGGTTTTTTTGCACCAAAAACATTTATAATTTAGTTTTTCATTGCTATTTTTGACCTTCTCTATGAGCCTTAGAATCGCAAGACATCAAAACGGGATTTTTGTATCTTTTAGTTCATGTCTTTTAGCTTTACATTTGCATTTAGACATTTAGCAGAGACTTTTATCCAAAGTGACTTACAAAAGAGGACAATGGAAGCAATCAAAATCAACAAAAGAGCAATAACATGCAAGTAAAATTATTAAATTGTTGTCTTGTTTTCAGAAAAAAAAAACAAGTCAAAATTAAGTGTGTTTTTGCTTGAAACAAGCTAAATAATCTGCCAATGGGGCAGGAAAAATAATCTTGTATTCTGTTTGAAATAAGGTTTTTTTCTTACCCCACTGGCAGATTAATTTGCTTGTTCTAAGCAAAAACTCACTTAATTGTGACTTGTTTTTTTCTGAAAACAAGGCAATCATTTTTACTTGTCTAGAAAATCCTTCTTGATTTAAGAATTTTGTGATATTTTGGCTGCAAACAAGAAAAAAATTGTGTATATACTGATTCAAAGTTGTAAATGAAACAAAGAAGTTATACAAGAAAATATACTCTGAAAAATGTCTTTGAAACAATTTTTACTTAGAAATTCCTAGCGAATTTCACAAATATTTACCAAGAAATGGCAAGTAACATTAAAACGTCTGAAATCGCATTTTCTCATAAATGTATTCCAATAATCTTTGTTTTATTTACAACTTCAGAACATTTATTTTTACAGTGCACTGTTTCTAAATACTTTAAAATTCCATGTTTAATTCAGTGTGCTATACTCTTAAAAATAAAGGTGCTTTAAAAGGTTTTTCAAGCGATGCCATAGAGGAACCATTCAGTCAACGGTTATTTAAAGAAACATCTCTTTCTTACCTTTTTCTTTGCCTTTACTTTATAATCTGAAGAACCTTCTTTCGCCACAAAGAACCTTTTGTGAAACAGAAAGGTTCTTCAGATGTCGAAGGTTCTTTATGAAACCATTTAGACAAAAAAGGTTCTTCTATGGCATCGTGAAGCACCTTTTTTTAAGAGTGTATTGCCAATTCATTGTAAGTATTTTTGAAAAGTGTTTTTCAGTGCAATTAAAGTTTTTTTTTCTCTATGAAATTCCTTTAAAATAGCAAAGCCCCAGGTGAAGTTTACATTTTTCGAGATCTAGCACAGACAGGACTTCATAAAGCTTGATTTGCTGTGGTAATGTGTCTTGACTACAGTGCTGAGTTGCTGTTCTTGTGGAGGAAAACCCTGGAAAATTATTTCTTCCTTTTCCTCTGTGCTGTGTTCAAGATTAAAACAGTCCTGCAGACTACCTGCTGTATCAGAGAGATATAATGAGACATTGGTGTGCAGATCCCAATTAATTGGTTTCAGTTAACATTGCAGATACTTTAAACGGCTTCAGTCACAGATGAGACACTTCACAAAGCTCTGCTTGTAAGCAGAAGTGGGACAGATGTCTGATTAAAACAGTGGGTTAGTTCGATTGTCTCTCAGTCAGGGTTCATGTCCAACCCTTAAGTTTCTCATAAAGATCACACACACCTGCCTCTCCACTCGCAGATGAAATAGAATATTAAGACACACTTTGCTGGTATAGACCTGCTTTAAATTATGTATCACCTTGATAAATTCATGAGGACTGTTGTAGCGATGGCTGTTATACACATCATATCTTGTCCTTGTTAGGAACAGTTGGAAGTTGGATCATGCTCAGGGATCTGTGCTTGGGTCATAATGTTTTAAAGTGCTTGTTTTGTGTCTTTGTCGTCTTTTCTGTTATTAGTATTGTATAGCAGTAGATTCATACAACAACGCTTTACAATTAAAAAAAAAATATATATATATATATATATATAGTTATATTTACACGAGTTAACATGAAAAAACAATAAAAAATACTTCTAAAGCATTGCTTAATCTTAGTTAGTTGTAATTTCAACATTTACTAAAACATTAGTTAATGCATTAACTAATTTTAGCTAATGGGATCATATTGTGAAGTGTTACCAAATGTGTTGTCAAGTCAAGTCTCATTTATTTGTATAGAGCTTTTAATACAATACAGACTTTTAAATCAGCTTAATAACCAGACAATAACCGTATTGCAAAATTAATGGCTAAACTCATGTCACACACACACACACACACACACACACACCTACTGTCCTACAAATAGATATATGGTCACTCTGTATTTTAAGGTCCAAATCTCCCTATTAACAAACCAATAACTACGACTTTTACCTCAATAAACTCCTAATTTGCTGCTTATTAATAGTTAGTTAAGGTAGTTGTTGGGTCATTCTATGGAAATAATCCATTTTTTCTGTCCCTAGCCTTTATAGAAATATTACACTTGGAAAAACACTTTAGGGTTACATTTTCTTTAGATTTTAAAATAAAACAATGTGTTATTTGAACAATTACACCTTCTTGAGCCATCAATGTGGCAATATTTGTTTTTTAAATAATGATATAGAATTCCAAGCCCCACAAAACTGCTCAAAGGGAGAGTGCTTTATTTTGAAGACAAAAACAGGTTTTCTATCATTTAAAATACAATAATATATCCATAACTATCAGATATACATTCTTCAAAATAAAGGTGCTTCATGATGCCAAAGAAGAACCTTTTTGTCTAAATGGTTCCATAAAGAAGCTTTAACATCTGAAGAACCTTTGACTGAATGATTCTTTGTGGAACCAAAATTGGTTCTTCTATGGCAACGCTTGAAGAACCTTTTGAAGCACCTTTTTTTAAGAGTGTATGAATTAAATGGCATAAAAAAACAAAAACAAAATGCTCAATAAAAATGATAAAATATATAATGAAAGTATGGTCCCCTGGAGTTGTGTCACTGGTGTTACCGTTTAACAAAAAACATTTTGAAATAAAAATTACACTCATGACCTCACTTAACTTCCTCCTTCCTATTTCCTGAAGATCTTTGAAGAAAGACCCAAGATAAGTCCACTGTCTCTTTTCAGTTATCAGAAATGTTCTCATTTATCTCATGGTTTCATATGAAGCTTTTAGTTGAGGTCACTGGTATGCATACATAACCGGAGACGTTTTTTGCACCAAAACATTTATAATTTAGTTTTTCATGACTATTTTTGACCGTCTCTATGAGCCTGAGAATCGCAAGACATCTAAACTGAAATTTTGTATCTTTTAGTTCATGTCTTGGCTTTAAAAACATCTAAATTGGCTAATGTACACCTACAAAAATGACAAAATGTACTTTTAGTGGATGTAAGCATTTGAAATTAAAGGTATCTCTTTAATAGGAAAGTGGAACAAAAAATATCGATTGTTCATACCTTGCAATGCAGATTTTTTTGTCCATTCTGGGGGCGGATTCACAAACATCTTCTTAAGAAATAAATTAAGAAATTTATTTAGATAAATTCTAAGAAGTTCGTAAGAATGTCCTTAAGTGCAATTCTTGAAAAATTCTTAAGATGTTCTCCAATATGTTCTTAAGAACATCTTAATTTTTTTCTTAAGAAGAAAATTATACATTTATCTGAGTGAATGCATGGCTGAAGACGCATTGATAAACTCACACTTCAAGGATTATCTTTTTTGCGGTTCAATTAAATCTCCCTATCTGACTCGTTTTTGTAGAGTTGCTACTGAGTTTTGATGTAAGCAAAAAGTAGGCTAATCATGACCGATCATTGTTTACATTATCAGTCATCGCTATAATTTCAGAGAACTATTGCTCATCTCTATTAATAGTCCTAACATGTATTATATGTAGCTAGTAGTGTTGCAATGCTTAAATATAACAATTCATTTGAAATAACCTAATAAATTAATTAAATAATTCTTACTATTTGGGATTTAAGACAAGTCTTGGGCTATCCTAACTTTAAGAAGTTATTCAAGATGGTTTTTAAGAAGATTCTTTTCAATAATTTGAATTTTCTTACATTTTGTCTTAAGAACAATCTTAATTAAAAAGATATGAATATTCTTAAAACAATGGGAATACAAAATATTCTTAACTTTTTTCTTATTTTAGGAAAAAAAAAAAAGGCAGTTCAGAAGAAATTTCTTCTTAAGAATGTTTCGTGAATCTGGCTCCAGATCTCTAAATTGAGATCCCTCCCTCAATTCCACCTGCCACTGTCCTGACCAGATTTATTGTTAAAAAAACTAGAATACAAATGGATTAAACTACTTAATTTAGAGTGTATACCATCACTGACAACATGTGGTTTGATACCTTTCTGCAGCCATTTTGTAAAATGCATTTTTCATGAAAATTGTCAATGGTGTTACTGTTACTGGTGTCACCTTCCTTAGGGGTAAATAAATGCACAAAAAAGATGAAAAAAAAAAAACAGATTAAGCTGTCATTTAAGTATATTCATAATGTAATAATGGGGTCTAAGTTTAAATGTTAGAAAAAGAAATAATTTTTAAAAAATCTTGCCATACCAAAAGTGGACATTTCTGTAGAATGACCTTGTTGAGTTTAGGTATTGGGTAGAATTAGGGATGTAGAATATGGTCATGCAGGATATGTGACCCTGGACCACAAAACCAGTCTTAAGTCGCTGGGGTATATTTGTAGCAATAGCCAAAAATACATTGTATGGGTCAAAATTATTGATTTTTCTTTTATGCCAAAAACCATTAGGAAATTAAGTAAAGATCATGTTCCATGAAGATTTTTGTAAAATTCCTACTATAAATATATCAAAATGTAATTTTTGATTAGTAATATGCATTGTTAAGAACTTAATTTGGACAACTTTAAAGGTGATTTTCTCAGTATTTTGAATTTTTTGCACCCTCAGATTCCAGATTTTCAAATAGATGTATCTCGGCCAAATATTGCCGTTTCCTAACAAACCATACATCAACAGAAAGCTTATTTATTGAGCTTTCATATGATGAATACATCTCAGTTTTGTAAAATTTATGACTGGTTTTGTGGTCCAGGGTCACACATGCTTTATGAGTATAACAGCCAATATTTTAGTAATATTTTATTTATTTATTTATTTTTTAAGACTTTTGAGTTGTTTACCTTGACTAATACTGTACCTATGGTGCATTGTTCTTTTGTCATTGTTTTTTTAACAAAAAAAAAAAAAAAACCTCCCTGTAGTTGCATTGTTGTTTGTAACCTATATTAGGAAAATGTGTGTTAACATCTGTCATACATGAACAGGAAGGTTACATGTTAATTTAGTCTAAAACAGAATACAATGTGTTCATTTTCTGTTTGCTTAGATGTATGTGTGTGTGTGTGTGTAAGAATGAGTGTATTGGTGATTTTCACATTTTCTGCATATAGGCTACGCTAAGTGTGTTTATGTGTGTTTAGGTGGACACCATGGAAATGATGCGTCACCCAGAGGAAACCACTAATATGAGGAGACAGACAGTGGCATCTTATTTCAGAGTGAGTCCTTAGCCCCTCACAACATTAGTTTTGTGCTATGTTGTTCTATAATAATGCATTATTATATTGTCACTGTTGTGAGAAAGTAAAAAAATCTGTGTTTAATTTGGGAAAAACTTTGTACATTGGACAGGGTGCTTAACTGGATGATTTGTCACCATTTTTTATTATTATTTTTTATTTCCTCATTGCAACAAGTACAAAATCTGCCGACTGTACTGTCAACGGTTAATAAATGTTATGCTTCAATTATACATCAAACTACTTGTAACTACCTTAAACTACATGTTTCCCTGTTTTATGGACCATGTCTTGTCACACACAAAGCACAAAGTTAGCCAGGATTGTCCCTTCAAAAAGTAGGTACATGACGGTCCTGTTTGTAATTGTGTGTGTGTCTATTTCAGTACTCTCTCATGGACCTGCTGTCTAAAATGGTGGTGGGAACGCCTCATTTCGTCCGCTGTATCAAACCCAATGATGACCGACAGGCTCTGCGCTTCAACAAGGAGCGTGTGATGGTTCAGCTGCGTTACACCGGCATCCTAGAGACCGTCAACATCCGCCGGCAGGGCTATTCTCACCGGATACTCATTGAGGAGTTTGTTAACAGGTAGAAAACAGTCACAGAGTAACGTAACGCTGACAGAATGAGTGTTGCGCTTGTCCCGCAGGGCCTGAGAAACAACGAAGATCACACAAAACACAAGCTGCTAATGAGAGCGGGAGGAGAGAGATTAGGAATGACTCAATGAACACGACATCCTGAGAGAAGACTGACGATTCGCAGCAAGTCAGAGAGAATATTGTTGAGTTAACTATTTGATGCACTTCACAAGCTGATTCCTGCAGTTGCAACATCTAGTTATTTAATTACCATTTAATTAGTGGTTCTTGCTGGTTACTACTGCTCATATTTAGGGTTAGAAACCAAATAAACTGTTAAAGGGTTCACCCAAAAATGTCATTCCAAACCTATAAGACTTTTGTTCATCTTTGGAATACAAAAGTTCTTCATACAGTGAACTACCAGTAAAACTTGGGACCAAAAAAGACTTGACACTTTGACCTGACCCTGTTTTGTTACATACCTTTCTATCAAAGATATCTGACATTATCAAGATGAATTTGTTCTGACACAGTTTAAGTTTAACAGTTCTTTTATTACCATTTTCTAAACTATAGAGAATAAACTGTGATGATGTAAGAAATGTTGAAGATGTCTGAATAAATTTTGGTTTGACTGTAGTTGTTAAGTTTAGGTATGGGTTGGATTAAGGGACCTAGAATATAGTCATACAGAGTATAGCATTAATAAACAGCCAATATACTTGATATGCATGCTAATAAGCAAGTAGTTAATACTTAGAACTGGTCCCTAAATTAAAGTGTTACAGATCATTTTAATATTCTCTAATTTGGTTCTTGTGTGTCAAGCAAGCACGGTTTAAAATATACTTAAATACACAAAAGTGAGTACACCCCTCACATTTCAGCAACCATTTTAATATATCTTCTCAAGGGACATAGAAATGAAACTTGGATATATTTTAGAGTAGTCAATGTGCAGTTTGTATAGCAGTATAGATTGAATGTCCTCTGAAAATAATTCCACATACAGAGGGAAGGCATCATGTTCTGCTTCAGAATGTACAGTACATAATGGAATCTATGTTTCCCTCAAAGAACCGCAGCTCCCCAGAACCAGCAGCACTCATGCAGCCCCAGACCATGATGCTACCACCACCATTGACTGTAGGCAAGACACAATTTTCTTGGTACTCCTCACCAGGGCATCGCCACACATGCTGGACACCATCTGACCAAACAAGTTTATCTTATAGTCTCATTAGACCACAGGACATGGTTCCAGTAATTCATGCTCTTGGACAGGTTGTCTTCAGCAAACTGTTTGCGGACTTTCTTGTGAGCCAGCTTTAGAAGAGGCTTCCCTCTGGGACGACACCTACGCAAACCAACTTGTTGCATTGTGCAGAGTATGGTCTGCGCACTGACAAGCTGATCTTCTACTTCTGCAACTTCTACTTCTGCTTTAAAGCAATGCTGGCAGCACTCATGCATCTGTTTTTTGAATGGAACGCATCTTGGAAAACTTCTGTGTGACCCAGCCCACTGTAGTGAAACTCGGTTTTAGGGTGTTACTGAACCTCTAATAGCCTTGACCATCTTTGTGGAGAGCAACAATTCTAATTCTCAAATCCTCAGAGAGTTCTTTGCCATGACATGATGTTGAACATCCAGTGGTCAGTATGAAAGAATTGTACTTAAAGCACCTAATTTGAACTGCTCTAATACAAGATACACAACTTTGTATGGTCCTTCAAGCAGACAAAAGTATAAACATGATGAATAGGACATGTGGCTTTGCATGGTTAAACAACATAATGTTGTTATCACTTAGGGTGTACTCACATTTGTTGCCAGCTATTTTGACAATAATGGCTGTATGTTGAGTTTTTTTCAGAGGACATTAAATCTATACTGCTGTACAAACTGCACATTGACTACTCTAAAATATATCCAAGCCCCCTATCTCTCCCATGTCGCTTCCTGTCATATCTGATCTGTCCTAAAGGCAAAAATGCCAAAAAATAAATCTTAAAAAAAAAAAAGAAAACATATAAATGTAGTTTTAGCTTAGTTATTGACTGTAATTCCAGCTCCAATTTATATAGTTTGTTATTAAAGGTGGTCATAATAATTATTTTATCCTACAAAGATGTAGAAGAAAAAAAAAAAAAAAACGTATGGACTCCAAGTCCAGACTTCATCAGTTATGCAGTCAAAATGACATTATTCCGGGGGTTCCTGTTGGACTACAGGAATGTTATTAGATTTAATTAGCTGAAGCTCTTGGGCTTCATGAAAAGAAGGAAAAAAGACAGACAGACTGACGGTTAGAGAGATCAAAGAGTGGAGAACGCTCCATGAGTGCATATTGAATATACCCACCTCCTCTGGTGCTCCCTAAAGCTCCTGGGAAACTCACGTTGCAGGTTTATTATCTCTATATTTTGACAGAAGAACGAAGACCATAATCTTATCAATAATAGGTCATTAAGCCTCTGAGAATACAAGTGATGCTAAATTAGACTCTGGTTGAGTAATTAGTGGTGAAGTGGTACTTTGAAGGGGCGGAGTGAATCCGCTGAAAGTTTCTCAGCTCGGTTGGAAATTCATGGTCCAAATTTACTTTTCTGAGGCTTTGGGAATCACACTTCATTTTCCATAAACTTTTCTTGCATTTTCTTTCAAGCCATCCATCTCTTTCTCTCGTGGGCCGTGAGATGGTGGACATGTAGGTCAGCTCTTTTACATAAACATCCCAGACAATTTCTCTGCGCTCAGAGGGGCCGCTCAAACGCAAGACTCTCGCCGGCTTTTTTTCCCGTCATCCTTTTGATCACAGAAGTGTCCTGATTATCCGTATTTTCCCCAGACTTCCCCGACCAGTTCACATAAAAAAAAGAGAGAAATATTCTGTGACCATTCTGTTTTGCGCTTCCTTAGTCGGACAACGTCTAGTGCTCTTCCTGCTTGATCCACACTGACACACTGACTACGTAAAACCAGTTTCTGTATGAAGAAGTGGATTCAAACAGATCTTTTTGGAAAATCTTCTCTGATGTTGTGAAGGAGAGCTCTTTGTATTTTCTACCAGAGACATAACAGCTATCAGGAGCATAATTATGAAAGACCACGGTTCAAGTGGAATCAAAGGCAGTATTCTTTCTTAAACACAAAGGCTGATATCTTCCTCTTCAGAGTGAGTAAATACCCAGGATCAACCGCAAGCTTCAGATGTTTCTATGAGCCTCATTTATGAGATTCAGGCCAGTTTATTTATAGGCAGGTATATTCAGAAGTATAACTGAAGGCCCCTAGACAATAACAACAAGGCAAGAATAGCCCCGTATTTAGTGATTTATCAGAGAATCAGGTGACGCTTTACCTTTCTGACCATCAAAGGTTTTTGTAGCAGAAAGATTTTATCACTGGAATATCTAGAGCGATCTGGGGAGATAGTATCACCATAGTCTTTTATCTTCTCTATGTTCTGTGCAAAACAGTCTTAGAGGTGAAGTGTGTAAATTTTGCTTCTCTGGTGGCACCAAATGGAACTGCAAAAATAATGACTGGCTGAGTGCAGTATGTACTAAATTTAGTGAATGGTGTCAAATTGTATTTTATATATTAATAATTTTGAAGTGCTGCAACCATGACATTTTTGTTGGCCAAAATCTAAAAATGAGTTATCATTTTAACACTTCTGGGTTCTATCTTCCTGAATATAGGCACACTGCAAAAAAATGCTTTTCTTACTTAGATTTTTTTGTTTTGTTTTTAGCCAAAATATTTAAAAAAAATCTTAAATCAAGAAGGATTTTCTAGACAAGTAAAAATAATTTTCTTTTTTTTCAGAAAAAAACAAGTAATTTTAATTCAAATTAAGTGAGTTTTTGCTTAGACAAGCAAAATAATCTGCCAATGGGATAAGCAGAAAAATCTTATTTCAAACAGAAAATAAGACTATTTTTCTTACCCCATTGGCAGATTATTTCGCTTGTTTCAAGCAAAAACGCACTTAATTTTGATTTTGACCTTCTTGATTTAAGAATTTTTAGATATTCTGGCTGAAAACAAGAAAAAAAATTAAGTAAGAATTTTTTCTTTTTAATTGGTTTTTGGTTAAATGCCTGAAATCTTTTGTGGTTACCACAAACTCAAGATAATTTCATGTTTTATTTACGCATTATATATACATTACATAAAAAAAAAACTTTCACCTGTCTTAAAAAAGGCTTCTATGGCTAAATGGGACAACAGAGGTTGTCTGGGACATTAAATGTCATCACGACAAACAGGCAAATTCATCTACACACTATTAGCTCTAGCTTTTACAGCCTTGTTTTGTTTAAAATCACACTCTTGCAAACTAGTCTCAAACTCAAACTTTAAATAAAGACTGAAATAGTTTTTCAAATCTTAATGGGGATGATTTTGAAGTCATTAGACTGTTGTGCAGTTCATTTATAGCCTACGTTTAGCTTTTTACTTTTGCAGATAGTATTTTAAGAATAAAAAAATAGATGTCCTCCATAAAACTTTTGTTTAATACAGTATGATCAGTCAAGTTAAATACCTAGTTCTGCCATGAAAATCTAGATAGCACAGGCTGATGTGTTGTTAACGTAACTGATGATTTCACAGAGTTATACGACTTGGCACAAGCTGATTGGTTCATGTTGCATACACAACCAATGAGCTTGCAGCTATTTAAATGGCTGGTATCATTCACTTGGGCATTTCGCAGCACGCTTTTAGAGTTCCTCTGAAACCCTCCACCTTCCCCAGCTCCACCTGTATAGGTCTGCCACGGGTTATTTGATGCTATTTGTGCAGCAGCAGTATGTCTTAAATACTCACAGCACCATATCACCATATGCTTTGTTAGTAGCAAGTTTTGTACTTGCTGCAGCAGCAATTACCAACAGCAGCAGCAATTCAACAGAAGCATTTTGCCAAGACCAAATACATTAACATTGTCATATCCATTACCATGTTAAACTTTTCTGAAAGTTGTCATGACAGAAATTAATGTTTGAGCTTGAGAACAAACCTCATCACTGTATGTTTATTCTTGTGACTGGTGTAATGAGAGTCTGGTCATTTTGATTTTCTTGCAGGTATTACTATCTGGCCTTTCGTGCCCATCAGATGCCAGAGGGCAGTAGAGAGAATGCCATCATTATACTGCAGAAAGCCAAACTGGACAACTGGGTCCTGGGCAAGACCAAGGTACAGTTATCAGTATCCTCTCAGTATATGTTTTTATTTTATTTTCATTTTTTTCTCTCTCCATCAGTGTTCTTAAATTTAGTATGTTGTATTGCTACCAGGAAATTTCACCCTGTACTGCATTAAAATACCAAGGGTTTTTGGGCATACACCATGGTAGTACCATAGTTTACTTTTAAGAAACATATCACTGCCTTGCTACATGAATGTAGACTGTTCAGTACCATATACCACTGTATGATGGTATAGCCCCCCATGTTTTTTCAGGGCCAGTTGCCAACACATTCATTCAATACAGAAACAAGCCTCTTGTATGAACAAAACTAAATACATTAGTGAATATACTGAAAAACTAAGAAAAGGGTTCAGAGAGGTCATACATGTTAATAAATCACATATAAAACAACTAATAAATAGCAACATTTTTATTAGTGGCAGCAGGGATGGATTGATGGGAATTTCATGGTGGGTGGCGAAATTAAATACAGTATATGCATATGTATATGTATATGTATATGTATATTTACTCACACACAGTGAATTCAAAAACTATTAATTTTGTTGAATGACAAAGCCAAAACCAGATTTGTGTTACCTTTGCTAAAGAAAACAAATGAGAAAAAAGAGAGAATTTTTTTTCTTGAAAATATTACTTAATAATATCGCGTTGGACGAAAATTTACTGGCATAACTACTTCCACCACAAAAATTGAAAATTTTTTGGTTAAAACATTTACAAAAAATGTTTAACCATACCAATATACTAGATACCATTACTGGACACAAATATTTGGTGATAATATTGCATAACAAGAGATTTATTTTGACCGGTGGTCTTTTGTGCCAAATTTTTTTTTTTTTTTTAAACTGAGGTCTACTGAGGCCTACTATAAATCAGTTCCATTAACAAACACAAAACCAGTCCTAACAGAAAGAAAACAAGCTGATAAAAAGATTGATACCAATACTGGTAATTTTTGTCTGGGAACACCACAAGTGTGATTATTATTTTTTTTTTTTTGCAATTTTGTATAAAATAAAAGCTTTTCAAAACAAATTTATTGGTTAAACATTAGAACAAACTAGTGTGAAAAACAGTGAAGTATTTTATTTAATATTGACAGAATTATCCACAAATATTACTTCTTTCATTTAAAAACTGAGGTACGTAAGCTAAGATTAAAAAGGCCTGCGCTAAATCAGTTCCATAAACAAACACAAAACCAGTCCTAATTGAAAGAAAAGAAGTTGACAAAAAGATTGATTCACCACACACCACAAGTGTGATTTTTTTTTTTTTTTTTGTACAAAATAAAAGCTTTTCGAAACAAATTTCTTGGTTAAACCGTAGAGCATACTAGTGTAAAAAACAGTGCATTTTTCCATATTGTATTTAATATTGACAAAATTATCCACAAATAACACTTTTTTTACTCAAAAACTAAGGTATATAAACTCAGATTAATGAGGCCTACAAAAAATCAGTTCCAAAAATAAATACAAAACCAGTCCTGATTGAAAGAAAACAAGCTGACAAAAAGATCTATACCAATATTTCGTGATAACATTGCATAACAAGAGATTTATTAGTTATTTTTTTGTGGGCCATTTTTGACCTGAAACACCACAAGTGTGATTTTTTTTTTTTTTTTTTTTTTTTTGCTATTTTGTACAAAATAAAAGCTTTTCAAAACTAATTTCTTGGTTAAATATATATATATTTTTTGTGGGCTGGTTATTTTTGAATGGGAACACCACAAGTGTTATAAGGATTTGAACACAACACAAGGGTTAAATCACTTTTGGCAGCAATCAGCAACCCAGACTCACTGGGAAATAATGGTGACTTTTCTGCAAAATTTGGTGACACTTACAAAGTGTAGTGTCCAGCCTGTGGTGCAAGTTTTATCCAAAACTGATGAACATAAATCTGTCAGTGTTTGATTTTGTTGTACATATCAAAAAATGAGTTCTCTGTCCGGTGAGTGGTTAAAAAAAAGTTTAATGCTCTGTCGTGTTTGAAAATAGCCACCTACACTAAACCATGCCCTAAACCAAACTGATAGGTGTGAAATAAAAAAATGCTTGCTGAGATACCATGCTATTTCAGCTTGCTTCTACTAGGCACCCTGCATCTCAAATGCAGTGTTTTACCAGGTGAGCTACCGAGCAAGTTTACATCAGAAAATCCATACACACGAAGCTGGTTTTGTAAACGTCAGAATGTTTTAGTTTAAAAATCATGTTCCATATTGCACCCATATTACTATGACTACCAATCCACATATATCATAGGCTTTTATTATTCCACTCCTAACAGCCATTAAAATGTCTGATAGAAAATACATAGAGGTGAAGACATTGTCCAGCTAACTAAACAAGCTCTACACATATCTGACTTTGTGTCTAGGAGATGGTTAAGTGGGATGCCTGCTATAGATATACGTCATTCATTATTCATTTGCCTTTAATAGCACAGAAAACAATTCTAGCTTTCTCCTTTAGTGCATTTCTGTCAGACCAATGGTTTCAGATAAAGCATTTACAAGCCAAGGTCATGGTTTCTTTCCTCACATTCTTTCACAATCACTCACTCTCACTTCTGTCTGTCTGAGAAGTTAAGGTAGTTATCTGTGAATCTAATTGACCAGATGGTTGGCATCTGCAACTCTGCGGAAAAAAAAAGAAAAAGTTCAAAGAGTCCTTTTTCAACCTGAACCCCTTGATGATTTTGTGTCCCCGACAGTGTTTTTATTGTAAGTTGTGAGCATGCTTCCTTGCATCTGTAAAGATGTGTTTACGTGTCTTTGCAGGTGTTTCTGAAGTATTATCACGTGGAGCAGCTCAATCTGATGTTGCGGGAGGTGATCGCACGGGTGGTGTTGATGCAGGCCTACACCAAGGGCTGGCTGGGAGCTCGGCGGTACCGCAAAGAGAGAGAGAAACGCAACAACGGGGCGATTATCATACAGTCAGGTTCTTGTAACCCAAACTCATTACTAAAAGACTCTGATAACAGATGCATATACAGGGCTCAACAATATATATGGATGGGCTGATGCTAGTTTATGAGGGTCACTGCATTTCACGTTTGTGTGATGACTTATTTCTGCAACCAAAAAAAGGCTATATACAGTGGCATGTGAAAGTTTGGGAACCCCTTGCAGAATCTGTGGAAATGTGAATAATGTTAACAAAATAAGAGAGATCCTTAGTAAGATATTTGACATAAAAGATGTTTACATACAGTATAGTGATATATAGCTGAAATCATTAAAATTACCCCCTTCAAAAGTTTGGGAACCCTTGGTTCTTAATGCTGTGTGTGGTTACCTGGATGATCTACGACTGTTTTCTTGTTTAGAGATAGTTGTTTATGAGTCCATTATTTGTTCATTTACACTGAGCACTGTTCTTTGAAAAAATCCTCCAGGCCCTGCAGATTCTTTAGTTTTCCAGTATATTTTGCATATTTGAATCCTTTCCAGCAGTGACTATGATTTTGAGATCCATCTTTTCACACTGAGGACAACTGAGGGACTCAAACACAACTATTAAAAAAGGTTCAAACATTCACTGATGATTCAGAAGGAAACACAATGCATTAAGAGCCGGGGGGTGAAAACTTTTAGAATTTTTGAATTTCTAATTTTTTGAATTTCTGTGGCTTCCGAAGAGCAGTACTAAATGGAAAAAATTATATATGTATATATATATATATATATTTAAACAAAATAAGAAAAAATTGGACATCTTCATTCTGTTCTTAATGCATTGTGTTTCCTTCTGGAGCATCAGTGAATGTTTGAACCTTTTTAATAGTTTTGTTTGAGTCCCTCAGTTGTCCTCAGTGTGAAAAGATGGATCTCAAATATGCAAATAGGCAAAAGATGAACTGAAGAATCTGCAGGACCCGGAGGATTTTTCTGAAGAACAGTGCTCAGTTTAACTGTTCAGAACAAACAAGGGACTCATGAACAAGCATCACTAAACATAAAACAGTCGTAGATCATCCAGGTAACCACACACAGTATTAGGAACCAAGGGCTCCCAAACTTTTGAAAGTGGTTATTTTAATAATTTCAGCAATTTTTTTCTTGTGGACTACAATCTTAAAAATAAGGGTGCTTCACGATGCCATAGAAGACCCTTTTTTGTTTAAATGGTTCAATAAATAACCTTTAACATCTGAAGAACATTTCACAAAAGGTTCTTTGTGGTGAAAGAAGATTCTTCAGATTATAAAAAAGTAAGAAAGAAATGGTTCTTTAAAGAACCTCTGACTGAATGGTTCTTTGTGGAACCAAAAATGGTTCTTCTATGGCATCGCAGTGAAGAACCTTTTAAAGCACCTTTATTTTTAAGAGTGTAGATGTAAATATCTTTTATGCAAAATATCTTTCTCAGGACAGTACTAAATAAAAAAATAAATAACATGCATTTTGTATGTTCTCTCTTATTTTGTTTTGTTGTATTCACTTTTTCACAGATTCTTCAAGGCATTCCCAAACATTTGCATGTACTCTAGCTGTCTGATATGAAGTAGGAAATATGTTGAAATTTCAAGGTCAAAACATTAGTTAGAATGGATGGAAAATAAATAAAAATGGCCTGCACTGTACATCATTTTACAGCAAAATTGTGAATTTAATAGCTAGCTTTGCATACATTTTTGTTCAAAAGTTTGGGGTTGGTCAAACTTTTTATGTTTTTGAAAGAGCTCTTATGCTCACCAAGGGTGCATTTATTTGGTACAGAATGAAAAAAAAAAGAAAATGGTAAAATATTATTTGAATTTAAAATAACTGTTTTCTATTGTAAAACATTTTTAAAATGCAGTTTATTCCTGTAATGCAAAGCTGAACTTTCAGCATCATTACTCCAGTCTTAAGTGCCACATGATCCTTCAGAAATCATTCTGATATGCTGACTTGCTGCTTAATAAATATTTTTAATGTTAAAATCGTGCATTTTTAGGATTCTTTAATGAATAGAAGGTTGAAAAGAATAGCATTCTTTAAAATGTCTTTACTGTCACTTTTGATCAGTTTAATGCTGAATAAAAGTGTTAATTTCTTTTATTATTAATTAGAATTTTACTGACCCCAAAGATAAACAATTTTTCATATTTGTGACTGTTTATCCAGTGATTGTAAGTAAACATATGAACTACAGGCTTAACTTGTAAAAAAAAAAAAAAAAAACTTGATCTCTGTTTTGAAATTGTCAATAAATTGTTTACTACTATAAACTAATATTCCGTGTTTTAATCCCTTCATGTCTTTCTTTGTGTCTCGGTGTAGCCTGGAGGGGTTACATGGCCCGTCAGAATCTGAAGCAGATAAAGCGAGAGCGTGAGCACGCTGCTGTACGGATCCAGTCAGGTACACATCTCTGAGCAACTCAAATAAAACTAATGTCATAATATTGTGGTAATATTCCTTGGAGAAATTTGACTCTTTACTTTTATTTTCTTTATTTTTCTGCGTCTTTCAATTCCACCGTAGTGTCATTTATTGGCATGACAAACAACACTCATTTGTAATGCTACTGCATCTGAACTGCGAACAACAAAAAAGTGCAAAGTAAAGTAAAATAAAAATGATGGAAATCAAACTAGAACAACCTTGCAAAATTGTTTTTGACTTAAAAGACATTGAATATTCAAATATTCATGTTATTAATATTTAATATTCTAAAAAAATGATGAAATAAAAATAGATTTTCTTTAGAGAAATTAATGTTTATTTAGAAAGGGTGCATTAAATGGATACAAAGTGGCATTTATAATGTACATGTTTCTAATATTTTTAATATAAATGCTTTCAAAATGTTCTTATGAATGTATGAGCTAAGAGCTAAGACAGCTCTGTCTTTCTATCTTTCCAAATTTCTCCAAACTCGCATTCTTTTCATTTTTCTTCAAATCATAAACTTCATCATTTCCACAAAGTACCTTTTTTGATCTCAACAAACAATCCCATGAAACAGCGCTGCTAAATTAATAATGTGTGAAGCCAGCGTCTCTTTTGCAAGTTTGGGTCACAGCATTTGGTCCCCATGTTTCAGTAGAATGCTGCATTTTGAGCTTCTCTCTTTGCTTTCATCTGTTTCCCAGTGCAGGCGGCAGAGAAGCAGAGAGAGAAAGAGAGAGAGAGCGAGAGGGATGGGGGGTGTTAGGGGTTCCCTGCCACTTCCTCTCTCACATTCCCGGCCCATTACAGACTCTCACATACCAGAAACAAGATGGCTTTTTATACTGTCACCCTTTTCTTCTGAAATGTAAATGAATTCTTACTCGGTGTGGCCTGACAGAGATCAAAGCGGGCATATTAACCTTCTCGGGGCGCGTTTCCATCGCCACGCTCGTTTTCTGAGGGCGTGAGGAGGGAGGGGCGGAGGCAGGAGTCCGGGGGGAGGAAGGAGAGGGAGGAGTGATGCTATTGTTCTCCTCTCCTCTTCTGGACTACTTCAATTCCCCTTTTTGGCAGACGTCTCTCTCTCGCTCTGCAGTGTGTCCGCTGGCGCAGGTGGCGCGGTGTTCGGCCACATGTTCAGAGCCGTGTAGAGGTGTGTGTATCCACTTTGAGGTGGGCCGCATTTGCATTTCTAAAATAAACACCCGTCTTTCAAACGTTTGACATCCATACGCTGAGAATATGCTGAGCACGTTATGCAAATTAAACAGAGGCTTTCAAGAGGGGAAAATGTTTTCTATATCCATAGAATATCTATAGGATGTCTATAGGAAATTATTGGTGAGCATTCTGTTTTGAGGTTTGCCTTGCATAACCAAAGCTGCATTTAAGTAAATGGCAACTATATGTAAGATTTTATAAAGCCTGTATTTATTATGCTTTATGATGGTATTTCTTTTCTAAAGGCCACCCGAAACATAATTTACTCACTTCAAGTCATTCCAGACCTGTTCGTATTTCAAATCGGTATTCAGAGAAAAATTAAGACATTTTAAAGAATTTCAGTAACCAAACAGTTTTTTAGATCACATTGACTTTCTTATTTTTTCCATAAAATGGAAGTCAATGGGACTGAAACATTCTTCAGAATATCTTACTTTGTGTTACAAAGATGAAAGAAATTCATACAAGTTTGTAAAGCATGAGGTGAATAATTGATGAGAGAATTTTCATTTATCTCTTTAAGGCATTATAATGCATCTATTGCCTTATAAAAACACCTTATAATTTGCCATTTCATCTTATGATTTATCGTAACTGGAGTTATAAAACATACTAATACTTGCGCATTAGTAGTCATAGCTTTTAGGAGTGTGATAATTTTATAACACATTATGAACACCATGTTATATCCGCTTAAGTTACAGTATCTCACAAAAGTGAGTACACCCCTCACTTTTCAGCAACAATTTTAGTATATCAATACTATTAATAACTTAGATATATTTTAGAGTAGTCACTGTGCAGCTTTTATAGCATACTAAAATAACTCAACATACAGCCATTATTGTCAAAATAGCTGGCAACAAAAGTGAGTACACCCTAAGTGATAACAGCAGTATGTTGTTTAACCATGCAAAGCCACATGTCCTGTTCATCATGTTTATGTTTTTGTCTGCTTGACAGGACCATACAAAGTTGTGTATCTTGTATTAGAGCTGTTAAAATTGGGCACTTTAAGTACAATTCTCTCATACTGACCACTGGATGTTCAACATGACATCTCATGCAAAGAACTCTCTGAGGATTTGAGAATTAGAATTGTTGCTCTCCACAAAGATGGCCAAGGCTATTAGAGGTTCAGTAACACCCTGAAACCGAGTTACACTACAGTGGTCAGGGTCATCCAGAGGTTTTCCAAGAGTGCAAGGGTTGATCAACGAAGTTGAGCACTCGTTCTGTGCGTCAGGTGCAGAACCTGGCTTTAAAAAACAGATGCATGAGTGCTGCTAGCATTGCTTTAAAGGTTGCAGAAGTAGAAGGTCAGCTTGTCAGTGCTCAGACCATGTTCCACACACTGCAACAAGTCAGTTAGCATAGGCGTCATCCCAGAAGGAAGCCTCGTCTTACGCCGGTTTCACACTGCACGCGTAAGCAGGGCGTAAGCAGCGCGTATTTTTTTCGGCGCCCATGTTAACAGATTAGAGCATTCACACAGCACGCAGGGACGGCGCGGCAGCGCGTAGCAGGAGCAGAGCAGAAGCGTCAGTGCTGCGATTGTTTTGGCGCCGAGTCTATTTTTGCTGCGCCGCTTACGCTGGGTTAAAGCCACAGTGCATCGATCTTGATCAAAACTGGCCTGATTAACACGAAAAATAACAATTTCACCATAAAATCATGTATCACATGTAACACAATCACGGTTTAAATGGCTCACCAGTAAAAAATAATGTTTTTTTTTTTTTGTAAATAATGTCTAGTTAGCCTACTTGTTCAAAACAATCACTTTAGCAAAGTTTGTACTATTTTCTGCTTGTTTTGATATATACAAGAATAAATAAATTTATATTACTGCCATTAAAATGTTAATATAAGACATATTTTAAAATACAGAAACAAAATCATTTTTAAAAGTGAAGATTCTGAAAGTATTGAAGGAGATCCTATAATAATTTTATATAGATTTACAGTAGTAACAACAAATTATATTTTTATATGATATGTCTTATCTCAAAGTTGGACAACCACCATAAAAAAAATATGATATATAGCCTACCATATGAGTCAACAAATGTAAAAGTCAGTCATCTATTAATTATCTTGTAAATTATTGTGCCTTTAGCCCCAACAGCCGGGGCGATTAGTACCTCAAATATCATACTTTTACATATTCTTTTCGTTATTGAAAAACTGTTGCCTTTAATTATCTTAAACGGTAATCATTAAGACCTTTAAGATCTTTGTCTAAAAATATATTCAATATTTTAGCGTTTCTCATTTTCTACTTAATCTACAACATACAACCATATCACAATTCAATGCACATGACAGACAGTTGTCGGAGAACACCTGAAATGCGGGACCGAATGAACGATACTCGTCGTCTATATTTGCAGTACACAAGCTGCGGTTCAGCTGCGCGCGACAAACGCTGCCAGTGTGAAAGCCCAATGGACGCGCGCTGCTTCTGCTCTGCTTACGCGCTGTGCACGCGCTGCTTACGCCCTGCTTACGCGTGCAGTGTGAAACCGGCGTTAAGCTGGCTCACAAGAAAGCCCGCAAACAGTTTGCTGAAGACAACCTGTCCAAGAGCATGAATTACTGGAACCATGTCCTGTGGTCTGATGAGACTATAAGATAAACTTGTTTGGCTCAGCTTGGCATCCTCAAGCGTAAAGTGGAGAAGCACCATGTGTCTAATGTCCAGCAGCTCCGTGAGGAGTGGAAGAAGATCCCAGTAACAACCTGCAGCTCTGGTCAATTCCTTGCCCAGGATGATTAAGGCAGTGCCAGATAACAACAATAATAATAATAAACACTTTGGACAAGTTCACTTAGGGTGTACTTACTTTTGTTACCAGCTATTTTGACTATAATGGCTGTATGTTGAGTTATTTTCAGAGGACAGTAAATCTATACTGATATACAAGCTGCACATTGACTACTCTGAAATATATCCAAGTTTCATTTCTATAGTATTGTCCCTTGAGAAGATGTACTAAAATTGTTGCTGAAATGTGAGGGATGTACTCACTTTTGTGAGATACTGTATTGGCTGTATTAGTACTTACAAAGCACCTATTCTGCATGGCCATATTCTGCATCCCTAATGCTACCCAATATCTAAACTTAGCAATTACCTTTAGCTATTAATAAGCAGAAAATTAGGAGTTTATTGAGGCAAATGCCATAGTTAATGGTTTGTTAATAGTGATAACTGGACTTTGTATCCCCTTCTGGGGTGTATTTCCCAAAAGTATCGCTAGCTTGCTATGTACGCAAATTCTGTTGTGACCAACATTGTTTAACCATTAGTTATTTTCCCGAAACCATAAATTTAGCAAACATTCACAAACAGCATCATAAAGTTGTGTGGTTGGGAGCATACAGTGCTACTTATATAGATCATGCTCTTGAGCACAGTAAGCAATACAACATGCAACACATTCTGTATCTTTCATCCCATTTAAACATAAGTGTGTCAACAATCAGCAGTGTGTTTGAAGAATACACAGGTGCATAAATGTGTAAGGGAGTCCTGGGGCCTCATTTATAAAGACTTGCGTAGAAACCATCCTTGATTTTATCTAAGAACTTTTCTGATTTGATCGTAAGAGCGATTCAGAGAAACGAACGTACACACGAAATCCATGCGTATGCCAGTCATTCGGTTATAAATCACAAATGATCGTGGAATTGTGTGCAGCTGAATGTTCCGCCGTCGAAACGCCCCTGCTTAATTAATTAACATATAAAATGAGCTCATTCTTAAAGCAAAAACTCTGTGACAATGGCGAGTAAAAAGGAGCGCAAGAAATCAAATTATAGTGAGGCTGAACTATCTGCAATACCAGACATTACCACAAGGAAACGGTCGTACGCCAAGCTGGAGTCTGACGTGGAGATAAGTACTTTTCCACGTCAAAGACGGTTTTTATAAATCTGTACTTTGACGTGGATTTGATCGTACGAACACTCTAAGATCAAATCAGTGCGTAAGAAAGTTTTATAAATGAGGCCCCTGGAGTGTGACATGAGGAAACCTGAGATGAATCAAACATCAAATAAAACAAAACAATAGCGAACAAAAATTGCAAGATACTCCTCAGGTGACATGTTCAATAGAACAGCATCTCAGAGAAATGTTGAGGAGAAAGCTGCTGAATGTGTACACAAATTACATAGTGCATGTTAATGTGGTTAAAAATGAACACTTTTCTGTTGTATTAATTGACTGTAATCATATAATATTAATTGCGGTGTGAAATTATTATTCTACCACCCGCTTGTGTCATTGATGACAGTCTTATATTGTTTAAACGACAGAAGATATGTTTTTGTACAGGAAGCACACCCCTGGCTGAGTATACATCTGAACACCCACCAAAACACATGACTATCCCCTCCCAGACTATATTCAGTGGTTTGTGTGTTTGAGTTTACAGGCCTGTGTTCGCACCCTGATCTGCTCTACCCTGATTAAAGCATAAAGTTTTGTGAGTTTTAATTGGGCGTCTCATTGAAAGCGGAATAAATGACTGCTTTAGCATTTTAGAGCAGCGCTGCTGCTTTCATGTGTTCTGAGGTTTACACTCATTTGTATGAGTGATAAAGTACTAATTACTCACTCAGAGCTCATTGTGTTTTTTATCCTAAACATTCATTTAGTGTGTCTGATCAAAGGAAAACGATTTATCTGAATCTATGTGTACAAGTAGGAAACTGTTACATTACATTCCATACAACCAAAAAGCAAAATACACTATTAGTCATACTAATTTGTGGCTTTTTTTTTTAGTAATGTGATTTTAAAACATCACTTTTATCACTGCTCAAATTTGGCGTTAGTGATTTGAACAAATCCACCCTGTGTGTAAATATTTTTTACAATTCTACTGGATGATAAATCTAGCAAATTGTGATTCATGTTATTTTATATTCATTGTTTGATTGTGTGAATGTTTGTTACAGCATACAGAGGCTACAGAGTCAGGAAAGACTACAAACACAGTCGACAATGGACTGGGTGAGTGAGGGTGTGTTCATTGTGTTTGTTTCCTTTGTATGTTATCATAGTGTATTTTTGCATGATTGTGTGTTGTTAAGGTATCTGTTTGTTCTATAGTAGGTCCCCTACAGCCCGTCCCAGTGATATTGTGTTAGAGTATGTGCAAGCATTGTATTCATCTTTCTTAAATCACAACTCTTGAGTGACAATCCATTCACACGCACATGCACTTTGTGAATACACACCAGTAGATGGTCGTCTTCAGCTTTTGACTGCAGGTTCTGTTTCTGACAGACAATGTTGCAGCACTCAGAAACTGATGATCAGTGTAAGCCAATGTACAACAAAATGCTGATATCTATAAACAGGCAGCTCATTATAAAAAAATGCAAGAAAAGTTGACAGTGCAAAATGTTTTTTTTTTTGTAGAAATGACACAAATTGCACTCAATCATGCATTGCCTACCACAGCTTAAGGTGTCAAAGCATGTGCACTAGACAGAAACAATTTATTTTTCAGAATTTAAGAATGTAAATCCTTTTCTCTTAACTCATTTTAATTGAGTTCATGCCCTATGTTTAGTGACCAGATTTACATTATTTTTAAACCTGTGCAGCAGAAAGATTGCTGACAATCATATCATGATAACTCGTTTTAATAGATTTCATCCAAAGTTTTCATCCGCCCTCCCACATCTGAGAGTGTTTTGGGTGAGTGTATATGTTTATGTGTGTGTGTGTGTATCCTCCAGCCAGTTGGCTTATCAGAGGGGATTCTCAATGCTTGTTTATATCAGAAGTCTCAGTGGTGAAACTTCAAACCTCACACTTTGCTATTCTGTTTCATCAGGGCTGGAGAGAAGCGTTATAGATTTATTTTGACATCAACTGGCCCAATTTTCCCTTGTAAAGTTCATAAACTTACCTACATGCTCATTAGCTGACAGGAGCAGGTGTGTGTGTGTGTGTGTGTGAGAGAGAGAGAGCGAGCTCCATCACATGGTTCAAGTACCAGCTGACGTCAATGTGTGTGCCTGTAATCTTACACGTTCATCAGAGTTACTGCACTAAACAGTTATGTCATGCTTGGTACATGTGACAAACTTGATGATGATGTCATTGATATTGTGGTGGTCACATGTATCCAATAGAACATTTTATGTTGCTATTTCATAGTTCAGGAGACTTATATGGCCTGACACAAATATTTGCTGTGAAGGTGTTCACACAGGAGACAAGTATTTTTATGTATATTTTTAAATTGTGGCTGTTAAAGGGGTCCTATTATGCTCTATATTTTGTTTTGGGGGTGCACTAGAACATGCTCTCATGTTTGTTGGTTCAAAAAAACGCATTATTTTTTTACATAATTTACATTATTACAATAGCTTTCTCCCCAGGCTGACACAAATGGCTTGATTAGTTCCGGGTTTGATAAAGGCCTGTCTTCCGAAAAACGAAATGTGTTGTGATTGGTTAGCAGTCCCATTGCGTTGTGATTGGCCAACAGCTTAGATGGCATTTCAGTCCTGCCACACCCCTTCCCAAAGCAGAAAGTCCCATGTACAACTGTTAGCACAAACTAGATTAAAGTGATTCTTACGTTTTAAATATGGATATTTTTCTTAGAAAAATCGGATCGCTAAAGGAGGCTTTTACTGACCCCTCCAGAGCCATGAGAGGCACATTTTATAATGGATTGACTTGTTTTGGACTGATGGAGAAAAACAAAAGTCTGTACCGTTCTAAAGCTTGGGAGTGCCAGGATTATTTTTATATAACTCCGATTGCATTCGATTGAAAGAAGGAAGTCATATACACCTAGGATGAATGGAGGGTGAGTAAATAATATGCTACAGTAGTGTTGGTCCTATAGTCAGCCTGTGAGATTGTCTTTACATAATATTATCATTATTGTGCTAATTTATTTAATTATTTACATGCCCAAAACCAGCTCCAGCATAAGGCTAGTGAAGCTATCTACACTGTATGATGAATAAATCTCTTACCACACACTGCACATGTCTATGGCATGGCTCCGACACGGCCACCAATGATCGTCAGTCAATGCTTGTGTTTACATCAGCCGCGGCTCTGCATGTGTTTCGACCCTCTATACCGCACACATCAATGGCATGGCTCCAGCATGGCTACTGGAGCAGTTTCGCGGACACTTTAATGCTCACATTCATACGAGCTGCCCTGTGGCTCGCTGGAGCATCCCAGAAGCGGCTGTCCAAGCTACATTGTTAAAGTTAGGCGACATCATAGCATCCAGAAAACAAACGCTGTAGTCCAAAGGAGCCATTCATTGTACAGTCGTGGCCAAAATTTTGAGAATGACACAAATATTAGTTTTCACAAAGTTTGCTGCTAAACTGCTTTTCGATCTTTGTTTCAGTTGTTTCTGTGATGTACTGAAATATAATTACAAGCACTTCATACATTTCAAAGGCTTTTATCGACAATTATTTGACATTTATGCAAAGAGTCAGTATTTGCAGTGTTGGCCCTTCTTTTTCAGGACCTCTGCAATTCGACTGGGCATGCTCTCAGTCAACATCTGGGCCAAATCCTGACTGATAGCAACCCATTCTTTCATAATCACTTCTTGGAGTTTGTCAGAATTAGTGGGTTTTTGTTTGTCCACCTGCCTCTTGAGGATTGACCACAAGTTCTCAATGGGATTAAGATCTGGGGAGTTTCCAGGCCATGGACCCAAAATTTCAACGTTTTGGTCCCCGAGCCACTTAGTTATCACTTTTGCCTTATGGCACGGTGCTCCATCGTGCTGGAAAATGCATTGTTCTTCACCAAACTGTTGTTGGATTGTTGGAAGAAGTTGCTGTTGGAGGGTGTTTTGGTACCATTCTTTATTCATGGCTGTGTTTTTGGGCAAAATTGTGAGTGAGCCCACTCCCTTGGATGAGAAGCAACCCCACGCATGAATGGTCTCAGGATGCTTTACTGTTGGCATGACACAGGACTGATGGTAGCGCTCACCTTTTCTTCTCCGGACAAGCCTTTTTCCAGATGCCCCAAACATTCGGAAAGAGGCTTCATCGGAGAATATGACTTTGCCCCAGTCCTCAGCAGTCCATTCGCCATACTTTTTGCAGAAGATCAATCTGTCCCTGATGTTTTTTTTTTTTTGGAGAGAAGTGGCTTCTTTGCTGCCCTTCTTGACACCAGGCCATCTTCCAAAAGTCTTGGCCTCACTGTGTGTGCAGATGCGCTCACACCTGCCTGCAGCCATTCCTGAGCAAGCTCTGTACTGGTGGCACTCCGATCCCACAGCTGAATCCTCTTTAGGAGACGATCCTGGCGCTTGCTGGACTTTCTTGGACGCCCTGAAGCCTTCTTAACAAGAATTGAACCTCTTTCCTTGAAGTTCTTGATGATCCTATAAATTGTTGTAGCCACAATATCCTTGCCTGTGAAGCCATTTTTATGCAATGCAATGATGGCTGCACCCGTTTCTTTGCAGGTCACCATGGTTAACAATGGAAGAACAATGATTTCAAGCATCACCCTCCTTTTAACATGTCAAGTCTGCCATTCTAACCCAATCAGCCTGACATAATGATCTCCAGCCTTGTGCTCATCAACATTCTCACCTGAGTTAACAAGACGATTACTGAAAAGATCTCAGCAGGTCTTTTAATGACAGCAATGAAATGCAGTGGAACGTTTTTTTTTTTTTTCGGGATTAAGTTCATTTTCATGGCAAAGAAAGACTATGCAATTCATCTGATCACTCTTCATAACATTCTGGACTATATGCAAATTGCTATTATAAAAACTTAAGCAGCAACTTTTCCAATTTCCAATATTTATGTAATTCTCAAAACTTTTGGCCACGGCTGTAGTAACTTGAAAAGGGATCTTCTTTAAACTAAATGTTTCCCTTTGGAGTGGATTTGAGATTTGTAACTTTGTAGATGTTTTTTATGCCCAAACATACACACCACACACTGGCTAAAATTCAAAAAGTGAAAAAGCATAATAGGACCCCTTTAAAGGGATAGTTCACCCAAAAATAGAAATTACCCCATGATTTACTCACCCTCAAGGCATCCTAGGTGTTTTCTTTCAGACAAATACAATCAGAGTTATATTAAAAAATCTCCTGCCTCTTCCAAGCTTTATAATGGCATTAAATGACTGTTGAATCTTTTAAGTCCAATAAAGTGCATTCATCCATCATAAAAAGTACTCCACACAGCTACAGGGGGTTAAACTAAAGGCCTTCTGATGTTTGTGTGAGAAGAATATCCATATTTAAAATCTCTAGCATCCACTTACTGTTGAATGCACGTTCACGAGAGAGTAGCATTTCAGAGGATGACGTAGGACATAGGCGTAGCATAAGCTCTGGTGAGAATATGCTAGTCTCGTGAGAATCAAGTTTTGTTTACAGAAAACAAAACCGGTCTCCTCTTGGTTTATATTGAAATCCTCTTACATTTTTCTTTACTAATCCTCATTTTGTGCTTCTAATTCTTGACTGGTGTTTTGTTTTGCTATCACCTCTGCGGTTCTACATTTGTCACTTCAATGTTTGTCACCGCATTCGCCTACGTTCTATATTTTTTATACACAAACACATTGATTCAATTCAGAAGGCCTTTATTAACCCCCCAGAGTCATGTGGTGATCATACTTTTTATGATGGATGGATACACTTTATTGGACTTCAAAATCTCAACAGTCATTCACTGCCATTATGAAGCTTTGGAAAGCCAGGTAATTTTTTAATATAACTCTGATTGCATTCATCTAGAAAAAGAAAGTCATATACACTGATGGCTTGAGGTTGAGTAAATAATAGGGTAATTACATTTACATTTAATAATAGGGTAATTACATACAATCACTATATAAGCATCCACAGCACTGTTTATTATAACCATGTGCTGCTGGATTGTCACTGCTCAAGCTGTTCAAAGCAGGCTGTCAGTGTTTTTATTGTTTATCAACTGGAGAGAGAGAGAGAGAGAGAGAGAGAGAGAGAGAGAGAGAGAGAGAGAGAGAGAGAGAGAGAGAGAGAGAGAGAGAGAGAGAGAAAACATTTGATTGTGATAGTTGTGGTGAGGAAATTTAAAATTATTTTAAGTTTGTTATGTTTATCATCCTTGGTGACAGGTCTTAACTGAGCTAATTAATAATCTGTCATTATCATTTACTCACCATCATGTTCTTTCAAACAAGTATGACTTTCTTCAATCAGTGGAGCACAAAAGCTATTTTGAAGAACTTTAGGGTCCAAACAACTGAAAGAAAGAAAAAGAACGAACAAAAGAAAAGAAAGAATGTTTGTCTTAATGGCTAATTCAAAATAATTGAGTTTGCATTGAAATCTTAGACTTTTGCCAAATGTCTTTGCAAGTCTTTGCACAAAGGCATTGTTAATACCTCTTCTGAAACATGAGATTTTCCTCCCCAGAAACTCCACAGTATTGTTATGAACAACACAGTATATAATGAAAATATACAACATGTGAAATAAGAATAATGTAATGGGATAACAACTGGGACCAGAATAAATATACAAGGACCTATAGAGGGTAATGAGAGGAAGCAGCTGGACCTGGTGCTGGAGAACATGAGCTGTTCCTCATAATGTCCGGGGCCTTTCTTCTGGTCCGCTGTTCATAGAATGAGACTAGACTTCATAGGCCACTCAATGCCACACATTGATTTTAGAGCAGATGTTTACAATGGTTTGAACGAGAGAGTGATGTAAACCAGAATGCTCACAATATAAGTGTTGCAGTAATGCAGTCATCTGATATCAATGACATCATCTTGTATTAACCTAAATTGTTTTCTCGGAATTACTGAAATCCTAAACTCGCAGTTTGTGAGGAATTCTGATTGTTTTATGATTGCTTTTCTCCTCAGACAACCCACACCTGAAAGAAGATCTTCCACCAGTCACTTCCCAGATGAAAAGGTCAGATTTGATCATTCCAGAATGTATATGTATCATTTTAAACACAAAACGGTTTGTAGAACTGCCATGTTGCTCTTTTCCGGGCTTTTCGAAAAATCTGCTTTTATGGTGCTTCTTGTCCCTTTGTCACTGTATGAGCATCATCTAAATTATACAGGTTTGAAACAACACAAAGCTGAGTTAACATTGGTGGAATTTTCATTTTTGAATGAGCTATTCCTTTAATTGCACGTCTGATACGGCTCATGTTAATATGAACTCCGCTGTCACCTAACTGCACTGAGCAACCCTCAGATCAAACAGCACAGTCCTTGAGACAAAAGAGACAGTTCCCTCGTAGAGAATTCACTTCTCCGCTGAGAGAGAGAGACAGCGAGGAACCCAGGGAGGTAGAGAGAGAAGGAGTGAATCAAAAGGCTGGAAAAGCGTGGTAGAGAGTAAACGCTGACTTCTCCCTGAGGTGATTTGTCTTTTCGCTGCTCTCTCTACAGATGTTGGAGCCCCTTTTTTCCAGTAAAGACCTGAGGTTCTTTGCTAGGACTTTGATATCCTACTCGAATTCAATATGTGAAATAGTAGAGCCACTCTGTGACTTGGAGCACATCGCTGAGCTTTGAAGTCTGATCCAATTTTTGCTGCTCGCCATTTGATGTTGAAAGGATGAGATGAAGAAAACGTACAGTTTTTGCCAGTAACTCTGCTGAGCATATGTAAGATTAAAACAGCCCGCTCCTTTGGAGGGTGTACTTAGAAATGTTAAGCAGATTAATTCTTTCCTATAGCTCTTTTATTCAAAGATAAAATTAAATGTGTGTGGAAGTCTGCGAGGACGGCCTCCGTTATTTCCTGCATTACAATGAAGCGAGCGTGACGAGAGAGAAAGAGCGAGTGCTCTGGTACCAGTGCATTAGCACTTACTGTTGCCAAACACTGGGTGTTAATGGATGCTCCAAAACAGCCTGCTCTTAATAAATCACTTCAATTAATTCACACAAAAGACCCGCTGCTGTTTTATTCATTATGATGTGCTTGTTTGTATTTGTTCGCTTTGTTTCCTGATGTTGTTTCTGTTGACGTGGGTGTGTGTGTGTGTGTGTGTGTGTGTTTATGTGTGTGTGCATTTCTTTTCAGGTTGTCTCTGTCAGCGCAGACGCCGGCAGCAAAGAGGACAGCTCTGGTGACGCGTCTGTACTGAAGACAGACAAACGGAGTGACAGCAGAGAGAGAGACGGGCTGCAGGAGCGACCGGCACTGAGCAAGCAAGGTGAGTTCACACACACACACACACACACACACACACACACACACACAAACATTCCCATAGTCCCAAATGCACACACATGAGGACATGTATAATAAACAAAAAACACAGATACACAAATTTGCCAACATTTACTCTCTGTGTTGTTGTTTCGCATTGACCTTTGAAGAACCCCCAAGCCACTTTTTTCCAAAAACAAAAGCATGACCAGTCGCCAAGCTCCAAAAAGGACAAAAATACCAGAAAAAATACTTTAGCACCTTTAAAATTTGCTTGGTGATGAAACATGAAATAAGGCATTACTGAAATCAAATTCTGCACGTCTTTATGCCAAGTTTGAATACATAGAAGAATCCCTTGCGAATAAGAAGTGCATTCTAGTTTAAAAAAAAAATATTTATTATGGAAATAATATACCCTAAAATAATATAATATACTAATGTGAGCTGAATAATTAAAACTAAAATTCAAATAAAATGCTGAACTTTAAGGACTTACTGTATGTAAATATTGATATGCAATTTCATAATTACTTAATATTGTCTGAAATATGGGACCATGGACCACAAAGCCAGTCTTAAGTCGCACAGGTATATTTGTAGCAATAGCCAACAATACATTGTATGTGTCAAAATTATCAAAGTTATTATATTATATTTCTTTTATGCCAAAAATCATTAGGATATTAAGGAAAGATCATGTTCAGTCGAGATATTTAGTAAATTTCCTATCGTAAATATATAAAAACTTCTTTTGATTAGTAATATGCATTGATAAGAACTTCATTTGAACAACTTTAAATGTGATTTTTTTTCAATATTTAGATTTTTTTTGCACCCTCAGATTCCAGATTTTCAAATAGTTGTATCTTGGCCAAATATTATCCTATCCTAACTAACCATACATCAATAGAAAGCTTATTTATTCAGCTTTCAAATGTATGAATCTCAATTTTAAAAAGATTGACCCTTATGACTGGTTTTGTGGTCCAGTGTCACGTGTGGTTATAGTGTACTGTTGAAGCATTTATGATAAACTAAAAAAAGTCCTTTAATTTCACTTCTATAGAAATTTATATGTCATGTATTTATATATGTGTAATTACACATTTGTAATAATGATGTTGCAGTTTAGTACTTTTAAAACCCATTAACATTAAATTTACAATTGAATAACACACTTCAGGTAAAATTATAATCAAATACTTTACATGTGCTTTGATGTTGACACAAAATAAGTGTACTTCTTTAAAGCACAACGAAATACTCAAACTTTTCATTAAAAATTATTACAAAATCCACTTTTTATAAAATATTCATAAAATGATGTTCTCTCCTTATGTGCTAAATATTATTTTTCAATGTGTTTTTTTTTATATTCTTATAAGAAGTATTTAGAAGTAAAAAGATTTTTAGTGAATAACTTCCTTAGCTGGAGTATGTAGCACAAGTCATATGAACTACTTTATGGTGCATTTTGACGCCATGAATGAGCAGCACAAACAATTTGCTAAACATCTTCATTTGTGTTTCATGAAAAAAAAAGTTTGGAAGTACATAAGGGTGAGTAAATGATGACAGAGTCTTCATTTTTGGCTAAACTATTCCTTTAATACCAGAAGTACCTGCTTTTCTCTCTCTCTCATTCTCGTGTCCTGTCATATCAGCTTACGGTTTGGCTGAGCTTTCAGTTTCGGGCCAGACAGTGGATGAGAGGTGTGCGTCTTTGTCGAGGGTTTTTAAAAAAAACACACACCAATCACATCAAAGACTCGCACATGCCAGTGACTCTATTAAATGCTCACAGTTACAGTGACACAGAGACCAAAACACACATATTTGCTGAACATATGTTTGCTTTGTGTTTAGCCCAGGGCTGTGAATTCCATTAATGAGAGCTGCCTGGGAGGTGTGTGTGTGTGTGTGTGTGTGTGTGTGTGTGTGTGTGTGTGTGTGTGTGTGTGTGTGTGTGTGTGTGTGTGTGTGTGTGTGTGTGTGTGTGTGTGTGTGTGTGTGTGTGTGTGGATACAGAGAGAGAGAGGGAAGGTGTGTCAATCAGGGGCGGGTAAGGCGGTGCTGCTGGGATCAGTTGCCGGGGGTCCATCATTAGAGTGATTAGTGAGGAAGGTGTGTGTGGGGGTGGGATTGAGATTAGCCGTGTGTCCGTGGATTACCGGATTAAGACAGATAATGTAACACACACTCCGCTCTGCAGTGGCTCCGGATTACTGTCAGATCACCACAGCACGCCTGGGTTAGACAGCCGCGCTAACTCTATGAGACTGAGAACAGGTGACCCTGCTCATCCAGTCTGTCTGAAACACACACACACGCACACTGGAGATGACACACACCAACAAAGACAAACACACTCAGTGTCCCGTCTATTACTCTTAATGGTTCATTTTGTGAATATTATTTTGTATAAATTATTGGTTTCTGGAGGTATAGTGTGTAATTGGCATATCTGGCAGTAAAACAAAGATTTCAATTAGAGAAATCCAACTTAAATCATAATTTATGCAACTGAATGAATTTATGCAACTGAAAAAGAATGATTAAAAAGCAAAATTTAGGAATTTATTTGACTCCAAAACTGAAGACAGAAAAAAAAAAACTTCTGGGAACTTCTGAAGTTTCTCAGTAATCGGTTTTAATGAAACTGTTTTTTGAAATAAAGTAAGAATATGTACATTGTAAAATGTAATAAGTTGACTTTACTTAGAAAAATTGAAGAAACCGATTACCTTAAAAAACTAAGTAAAGTGAAATAGGAATAATATGTGACCCTGGACCACAAAACCAGTCTTAAGTCGCTGGGGTATATTTGTAGCAATAGCCAAAAAAAACATTGTATGGGTCAAAACTATATTTTGATATTTATATATATGATATTTTTCTTTTATGTCAAAAATCATTAGGAAATTAAGTAAAGATCATGTTACACTAAGATTTTTTGTAAAATTCCTACTCTAAACCTATCAAAATGTAATTTTTGATTAGTAATATGCATTGTTAAGAACTTAATTTGGACAACTTTAAAGGTGATTTTCTCAGTATTTAGATTTTTTTGCACCCTTAGATTTCACATTTTCAAATAGATGTATCTCTGCCAAATATTGTCCTATCCTAACAAACTATATACATCAATAGAAAGCTTATTTATTGAGCTTTCATATGATGTATATATCTCAGTTTTGTAAAATTTAACCTTATGACTGGTTTTGTGGTCCAGGGTCACATATGTTGTACTGACAAATGTTTTGTTAGTACAGTTTACTTACACAAGAGTTCTAGTAACTAAAAAAGAACTGTAGGGGGGTACTTGATCCTTTACTTTAGGTTTACTCTTGACTTAGTATTGCTACTCACTGACTCCCAGAGTGCATTGCGGCATGTATAAATTATGCAGGTTTTGCATAATGGATAAATTGTGCTTGGTTTTAATGTTGTTGTTTTTATTTGCTGTCTTGTGTCAGTAGTAGCACTACAAAAAGAGCAAATAAAATGGTCATTGTTACAATTAATAAAAATAAACAAAACTGATTTTTTACTATTGTTGTAATTCCCGTGCTGAATGTTAAAGTCTGTGTTTGACTCAAGCATATTACCGCAAATATTAAAGGACTGTATCAACCCAATTAAAACCTTCTAAAGGTGTTTATAAAGAAAAATAAAAGAGTGAAGGATCATTGGTAAACATGTAAAATACAGCTAATATTATCAACATCACAACATCAATTTATGAAGTCAGTTTATGACTTCTCAAATATTTTAGTTGTATAGAAAGTTCAAAATTCAAGATGACTTTGGGGAAACTAGTGAAAGAAAGATAACTGCAGACATGGAGAAAATGAGTGAAAAGTCTATTAAGAATTGGCCCACCTCAAAAACGTGTCTTTTCTTCTTCTTCTGTTGTTATTTTGCACATTACCAACACATTATTGTACTGCTGCCTCTCACTGGTTTATTAATGTTGTTTTGTTTTGTTTTGTTTTGTTTTACTTGCCTTGTCAGTAGCTGTAACTTAATAAAACCTAGTAAGTATGGCAACTAAGTAAAGATAACATCTAGGTTACGAAGGTAACCCTCATTCCCTGAAGGAGGGAACGGAGACGTTACATGGGATCTCGCTTGAGAGACCGATCATCTCTGAGCCTTATTCAAAAGGCCAATGAAAATTGGCGAGTGGACGTGCGTGCCGGGCACGCCCCCGTACATACGGGTATATAAGATGGCGGCGCACCACTCAGTCAGGCTTTTGCTGAAGAGCCGGGAGAGCCCGGCATCAGCGTGACGTCAGGTCGTGGCAGGGGATGTAACGTCTCCGTTCCCTCCTTCAGGGAACGAGGGTTACCTTCGTAACCTAGACGTTCCCCTTCAGTCGTTCCACTACGACGTTACATGGGAACATTCTATGGAACAGGCCACGAACCTGACGCCGCGTTACGCACAACCCCACGTGCTGGCAGGCGGAAGTGTCAGCAGATGGAAATTTTAACGTAACCTTCCCAACGCCCTGAGGCCCAATAAGGGGGGCCTTACAGGGATGCCAGTTGTACTGAAGCATGGGTTGGGGGGCGGAGCACATGGAATTTTTACATGTGGAAATGGGAATAATTCAATATATCCATAAAGCTTCTTAGGGATACACGAGGGAAACAGCGGTCTCCTCCACTGGAAATATTGAAAAGTATAGCCACAACCTGCGGGACGAAGGAGACCCAGGCAGGATCACAGTCAAGGACTACTCCGCATCTAGCCCTGACTGCGGGGCATGGAGGACCCAGGGTTCACCGGAGGGAACGTTCTGGGAGATAGCGCACGGATCCACGTGGGAATGGCCCAGCAAGCCGACACCAGCCGTCCTCCCGCTCGCCTGAAGTCTTATGTTAAGACACGGGAGGATACGGCCTCTACGCAGAGGTTGTAGAACCTAGCGAAGGTATTAGGTGTCGCCCAGCCCGCAGCTCTACAGATATCTGCTAGTGAGGCGCCATGAGCCAACGCATAGGATGAAGCAACACTCCTAGTGGAGTGGGTATGAACACCTAAGGGGCATGTCTCTCCCTGATATAGATAAGACAGGGAGATGGCATCTACCACCCAATGGGCCAGCCTCTGTTTGGAGACAGCATTCCCTTTCTGCTGACCTCCGAAGCAGACAAAGAGCTGCTCGGTGCATCTGAAGTGCCGAGTACGGTCTACGTACTGTATAAGCGCAGAGCACGAACAGGGCACAGCAGCGCAGAAGCTGGGTCTGCCTCCTCCGGGGGCAGAGCTTGCAGGTTCACCACCTGATCGCGGAAGGGTGTGGTGGGAACCTTGGGCACATAACCGGGCCGGGGTCTCAGGATGACGTGAGAATCTCCGGGCCCGAACTCAAGGCACGTTTTGCTGACAGAGAAGGCTTGTAGGTCCCCTACCCTCTCGATGGAGGCCAGAGCTGTCAGGAGCGCTGTCTTAAGGGACAGGAATTTCAGCTCAACTGACGTAAGTGGCTCAAAGGGGGCCTCCCGTAGGCCGCGGAGGGCGACGGAGAGGTCCCAAGAGAGTACGAGGCGCAGACTGGGAGGGTTGATCCTCCTAGCGCCCTGTAGGAATCTCACGATGAGTTGGTGCTTACCCAGGGATGTTCCATCTACTGCATCGTGGTATGCTGCGATGGCAGCAACGTATACTTTGAGAATCGAAGGGGACAGCCTGCGCTCCAACTTCTCTTGCAGGAAGGAAAGCACTACTGCAATCGTGCATCTCTGTGGGTCCTCTCCTCGAGAGGAACACCAGTCAGCGAACAGACCCCACCTCAGGGCGTAAGCCTGCCTCGTAGAGGGGGCTCGGGACTGAGTGATGGTATTTACCACGGCCTGGGGAAGGCCGGCGAGGTCTGAAGCGTCCCGTCCAGGAGCCAGACGTGCAGGTTCCATAGGTCAGGACGTGGGTGCCAAATTGTGCCCATCCCCTGAGAAAGAAGGTCTTTCCTCAAGGGGATTTTCCAGGGAGGGGCTGCCACGAGGGAAATGAGTTCTGGGAACCAGGTCCGGGTGGGCCAGTGTGGCGCAACCAACAAGACCTTCTCCTCGTCCTCCCTGATCTTGCACAGGGTCTGTGCAAGGAGGCTCACTGGGGGAAAGGCGTACTTGGGCCCCGGAGGCCAGCTGTGTGCCAGAGCGTCTCTGCCGAGGGAAGCCTGGGTCAGAGAGTAAAAGAGCTGGCAGTGGGAGGTTCGGGGGAGGCAAACAGATCTATCTTAGCCTGACCGAAATGGCTCCAAATCAGCTGGACTGTCTCGGGGTGGAGTCGCCATTCTCCAGGGTTGGTGGACTGCCATGAGAGCTGATCCGCTGCACGGTTGAGTTCTCCTGGAATGTGAATGGCACGTAGCAATTTCAGCCACGTTTGACTCCAAAGGAGCAGACGGCGGGTGAGTTGTGACAGGCGAGGAGAGCGGAGACCGTCCTGGCGATTGATATACGCCACCGTCGCCGTGCTGTCGGTGCGAACAAGCACGTGTTTCTGGCGCAACAACGGTCGGAAGCGATGAAGGGCCAGAAGCACAGCCAACAACTTGAGGCAATTGATATGCCATTGCAGTCGAGGTCCTGTCCAAGAGCCCGAAACTGCGTGCCCGTTGCTATGAATTTTTTCTGTGAATTTTTCAGCAGCTCAAACTTTCAGCAGCATGTTTAATTACTTAGTACCTTATTTTATCTTGGTTGAATGTATTTGTGCAGCAGCAGCAGTGTAGCAGATTTCATCTTGCCAAAATCAAGCATATATATTTACATTCCAAGCCTTATGCAAATAAATGCTACAGTGTTGCCTGTCTGATTTAGTCTAGTAAATTGGTTTGTCTTAAACAGTCCTCTGTTTCTAATATTTAACTAGCCAAGTCAAGTCAAATATTTTTTAATAATGTAATATTTTATATCTTCAGGCCTTTTAGTCACATTTACTGTATAGCTAAGATTTGCTATTGAGTATATACTGCTTGACATGACTATACCGTATGTATCCAGGTATTTTGGTATAATACTTTATTAATTATTAATTTGTTAATTATTTCTAAAATTAATTAAGGATTATAAAATCTTTGAGATTTTTTTTACACTAAAATAGTGTAATGTAGTGAATCCCTAAAGGGACCGCTGTCTCATATGTAGCTTTGGAAAGTCATTCATTCCACTTTTGAGTTCTATAAATTAGGAAGTCTTCTAGTTCCCTTCCGGAGGGAACTCTACGCTGCGTCCTGGTTCAGGACACTATGGGAACTGCCTTCAGCATGACCGGTTCTGAAACAAATGTATAGAACAACGACAGTGAACTTGACACTGGCCGGCGCCAGCCTGTGACATCATCAACAGGCGCCTGCTAGTATAAAAGCACAAAAGCCTGAGAGCACAACACCATCTTTTTGTCTTCAGAGTCCTCTGTTCTAAACGAGTGAGTACAGCGATGCCTAGAGAAAGAAAACTGTTTAGGAAGTGTGCGGATCCGTGTCAGAGAAATCTGACACTTGATGACGCACACGACCTTTTGTTTGGTGTGTTTAGGTGTAAGAGCACGCGCGCTCGGCTCTAGAAGAGCGGAGCGCGTTCATTGTGAGAGTTTCACTTTGAAGAAACTCCATTCTCGTCTGGCCCTTTTCTCGAGGGAATCGGGCCATCCATCTGCCCCACGCTGCTCCGGTCCCGCCACAGCTGAGGCTGCTCGGCGGCCGAGATTGCGGGGCTCTCGGGTGGAGCTGGCTGACGAGTTTGAGAGAGCGTTTAATCGCTCGCGCACGTCAGCTGGAGACGAGAATGCGCTGCTAGCGGATGATGTGTTGTCTCTCACATCCTCCGGTTCTGCAGCGAGTGCTCTTTTGGCTTCAAGCCAGGGCGAGCAGGAGGTTTAAATGGAACAAATATGAGCTCGTTTGAGCCCATGCAGCCTCTCTGCCCCGCATATGAAGAGTTGATGTCTGTTATGGACCGCGCGGCTGCCCGCTTGTATCTACAGTGGAAGCCCGCGAGGGAAGAGGCCGCTCTCGGCAGACTAGACGAGCGGCTTCTTCCGGGCCATGACAAAGCCAACTCCTGTGAGCCTCCCATTCCTTCCTGATCTGCTTAAGAGATCGAGAGGGAATGGGACAGGCCATATTCAGCCCGCATTCACAGGCATCGGCATGTGAATCATGCTGATGTCGAGGGAATGCACGGGCGCGGATATGTGACGATGTCTCTCGCTGACGGTTGCGAACTATCTCTCAGAGCGAGGGACATCGACCCTGAAGGCTCCAAAGCATATGCGGCAGTGGCCGGTGCTCCTCTGCACACGATGGCAGTGTTGCAGAGGCGCACCAGGCTGATCTGCTGAAAGATCTGGACCGAGCCCCGGGGGTTTGCATCCCTTGCCGGTCCACGCCTCCACCTAAACACCGGGGGGAAACCAGGCCCGTCCTGGCCCAAGGGCCAGAGACGAGGCCAGGTCGCCAGTTTGGGGCTACCTGCCCCTTCCTTTTCCCCTTGACTCCGGGGCTGGGCCAACGATGAGACCTAGGCTCCATCTGTTGGCCCGGTATGTGAACAGTAAAGACACTTTAATAAAATATTCAAGCGTGTATGTGTATGTTTTCTTTTGTCTACCAGCTCCGCTTGGGTGTTTACTATTGCAGTTTCGAGCTCCTCTCGAGTTCTACTGCCACCAAGTGCCGAGTGTAGCCAGGTCTCCCCTCGTTTTATAAAAGAAAACAGTGTGTAGAGACCTCCACTCGTAGAAACCCCCTCGTGGGTTAAGCGTTGTCAGGTTTTGAAACCTCCGCTAGAGTGAGCTTGGTATAGACATGATCCAACATACATATACATACGAGAATAACCCTCTTGAGCGTTGTCAAGCTGCTTCAGGCGGAGTATCGCTCTGCCGAAGCCTCCGCTCACTCAAACCCTGCTAAGAGTAATACTCTTTTTGCATGAGTGTGGTCAGGTACCTTCCCTGTGTATTTTCATATACACATATGTGAGACCTCCACTCTTGGGAGTTTGTGTGCTAGGGTGAATAGAGCGTTGTCAAGGCTCCCTCTCTGAGAGAGAGGTGTTTTACTGGAGCCTCCGCTCTCTTTAAAAAGCCCCGCTTTGAAGTAGAATTGAGTGTAGCAGGCCTAGGAGGCCTCCTCTCTGCGAAGTCCTCTGTGAAGAGAGACATAAAGATAATACTTCTTAGCGCTGAATGTGGCAGGTCATTTTTAGACCTCCATTCATGAGAGCTTTTTACTGGGTCGAGTGTTGCTAGGCTCCCTCTACGTGAGGTGTTTCTGTTAAGCCTCCACTTCCCAGAAATACAGGCCGGGAGAACACAAGGTTAAGGCAGCTTGTGAACTCTTTCCGTGGACCTGTCACTACAAGCGTTGAGTGTAAAACAAAGTAGGCCTCCCTTCTATGAGAGGGCGTGTATTCCAAGGCCTCCACTCGATAGAGCTTCCTCAGTTGAGCGTCGTCAGGCTTGTTATGTTCGAGAGCTTAAAGCCTCCCTCACTGAAAGCTCCGCTTCCGGGTTCTGCTATCACCCGGGTTAATACAAGCTAAGTGATAGCACAGTGTAATAGGTCTCCCTCTGTCACAGCCAACAGTACTGAGACCTTCACTCTCACAGTTATAGCAGCTGGCAGGCCCATGAGTGCCTCGCTGACTATTTTTTGGGGGAGTGCAGTCTTCCACTCACCAAAAACTAGTGTTGTAGGCTTCTCTCCTTGGAGATGTAGTCTCGGAGCCTCCACTACACAGAGCTAGATGATAAATGAGAATTTTTCATTATTGGCTCTGACTGTGAGTATCTGCCTTTCTTGAGCGTCGAGTGTAGTCAGGCCTCCCCTCGCCTAGAGGGTTTTACCTGAGGCCTCCACTCTGAAGAGTTTCCTAGGGAGAGCGTCGTAGGCCTCCTCTCGCTTAGAGAGTCTTTCTGCTGAAGCCTCCCCTCTCCAGAAGCTCCGCTTTCAGGCTCCGCTATCGCCTAGAGACTGCAAATCTGGTGATCCTCGCTATGCTCAGGACACCTACTCAAAACCACATTTGTGGTGTTTGCTCACGCGAAGTCTTTCGGCATTCTCTAAAATCCACGTGAGTGGTAAGTGCACTGTTCAGGCACTTCACTAAAATCCATACTCATGGTAAGGTCCCTCCCGTAAAGGCAGGTTCCTTTCTCCCATGGACCACGCAGGGTTCCTCCGTGTCCATTCTCTGAGCTGGTTTTTCTCAAAAACCTTTTAGTTTTCCAGCTCCAATTCAGATAGCGCTGCTAGCAGGATCGAGTGTCGGGCCTCCTCAGGCCTCACTCTCCAGGAGAGCTCCAAAATGAAGGTATTTCTGTCGCACAGGCTAGTCAGCCTCGCGGATGACCTTCAAGGCTAGAGTGTAGTTAGGTCATGAGACCTCCACTCTCAGAGTTCTTCCTTGCTAAGCACGGAGGTGTGTAAGGCTCCCTCTTTAGAAAGCCTCCACTCTCCAGACTCCACTCAGGCAGTACTGTCGTTTAGGCTGTTCAGCTTCGATGAACGCCTGCAGTGTTGAAGTGTAGTAGGTCTTGGGACCTCCACTCTTAGAGTCCTTCTGCTGCTCGCAGAACATTGCCAGCCTCACTCACAGAGTGTTGCCAGGCTTCCTTTCGGTGAAGCCTCCACTCCTCGGGAAATCTCCACTTAGACAGGCCTGCTGCACAGGCTATTCAGCCTCACAGGCCGTCGTCAGTGTCAAGTGTAGTTAGGTCATGAGACCTCCACTCTGTAGATTCCCTCTGAGCAGAAGCTTCACTCGGGTAGTTCGGGTTGCATAGGCTATGCAGCCTCACTGAATACCCCCAGTGTCGAGTATAGGCTTTTTCCTCCGGGCGTGAGTGTAGCCAGGTCTCCCCTCACTGAAGGGCTAGTGAGACCTCCACTCCTAAGAGCTGGTGGACTGAACGTTGTCAGGTTTCCTCTCTTTTTAGAGAGTCTTCTGTGAAGCCTCCGTTCTCCAGAGGCTCCGCCTCCAGTACTTCTAGGCGTGAGTGTAGCCAGGTCTCCCCTCACGGCAGGGTTATTTGAGACCTCCACTCCTAAGAGCTAGTGGATGGAATGTTGTCAGGTTTCCTCTCTTTCAGAGAGTCTTTTATGAAGCCTCCATTCTCCAGAAGCTCCGCTTTCAGTACTTTCAAGCGTGAGTGTAGCCAGGTCTCCCCTCACTGGAGGGTTATTTTGAGACCTCCACTCCTAAAGAGCTAGTGGATGGAATGTTGTCAGGTTTCCTCTCTTTTCAGAGAGTCGTTTATGAAGCCTCCATTCTCCAGAGGCTCCGCTTCCAGTACTTTTAAGCGTGAGTGTAGCCAGGTCTCCCCTCACTGCAGGGCTATTTGAGACCTCCACTCCTAAGAGCTAGTGGAGGGAATGTTGTCAGGTTTCCTCTCTTTTCAGAGAGTCTTTTATGAAGCCTCCATTCTCCAGAAGCTCCGCTTTCAGTACTTTCAAGCGTGAGTGTAGCCAGGTCTCCCCTCACTGGAGGGTTATTTTGAGACCTCCACTCCTAAGAGCTAGTGGATTGAATGTTGTCAGGCTTCCTCTCTTTTAGAGAGTCTTTTATGAAGCCTCCATTCTCCAGAAGCTCCGCTTCCCCATCTATACCTGTAGCACTGAATGTTGTCAGGTCCCTAGAGCAGGCGTTCGCCCTGCCGAGACCTCCATTCCCTGAAACTCCGCCCCTTATGGTCGGGGTGTTTATGAGCTCCTTCACGTAGAGAGCTAAGTGTAGTAGGCTTCCTCTAGGCCTCCACGCTTGAGAGTTGCGTGCACAGGTAGCCGGGCTAGCCGTGGCAGGTCACTGGGCCCCAGCGACTCTCGCTGATGCAGGGGTGATTTCCTTCTTGAGTCCTCATTCAGTCAGTTTGATCACCTATCCCTCAGCATGGCGGGGTTGGTATAAGCGTTCCCATAGTGTCCTGAACCAGGACGCAGCGTAGAGTTCCCTCCGGAAGGGAACGTCTCGGGTTACGTATGTAACCTTAGTTCCCTGAGGACAGGGAACGAGACGCTGCGTCTCAGGGCCATGCCTCGGGCCCTGCACAGACCTCCGTCCGACAAAAAGATGGTGTTGTGCTCTCAGGCACCTGATTTTATACTAGCAGGCGCCTGTTGATGATGTCACAGGCTGGCGCCGGCCAGTGTCAAGTTCACTGTCGTTGTTCTATACATTTGTTTCAGAACCGGTCATGCTGAAGGCAGTTCCCATAGTGTCCTGAACCAGGACGCAGCGTCTCGTTCCCTGTCCTCAGGGAACTAAGGTTACATACGTAACCCGAGACGTTTTTTATATATATTTAGTATAAATGTATCTTTTCAAGTTTGATGTTCTAACCCTAACTGGAATTGTTTCATTCATTCAAAAACACACATTGACACAGAATATAGGTTCACCCTAATTCACAAAGGGCCTGTTTACAAGTGCTATGACAAGTCTTATTTAGCCTAACGCAGTACACATATCAAGTTTTTTTATATATATATAATAAATAAAAAGGAAATAGAATAAAAAAGAAAAAGAAAGCTAGTGTTAGAGGCCTAAAAATAGATGAATGAATAGAGTATTAGTCTATTTTTTTTTTTTTTTTTTTTTTTTTTTTTTATAGAATTAGAATAGAGGGTGCTAGAGTTAGAGGGTCAAATGAGGATGGAAGAGATGTGTTTTTAGCCGATTCTTGAAGATGGCTAAAGTCTCAGCTGTTCGGATTGAGTTGGACAGGTCATTCCACCAGAAGGGTACATTTAATGTAAAAATCTGTGAAAGTGATTTTGTGCCTCTTTGGGGTGCAGCGCCAGTGGTGGTTTTGTGGGCAAACATTAATGCCTTGAATTTTATACAAGCAGCTATTGGTAGCCAGTGCAAACTGATGAAGATAGGTGTGAAGTGTGTTCTTTCCGGCTTATTTAAAATTAATCTTGCAGCCGCATTCTGGATTAATTATAAAGGTTTGATAGAACTGGCTGGAAGACCTGTCAAAAGAGCATTGCAATAGTCCAGCCTGGACAGAACAAGAGCTTGAACAATGAGTTGTGATTTACATTTGTGGTTTCAACAACCAGATGCATTTACACTTGTCCAGTTTAATCTGGAATGTGTCCCAGACCACCTCCTGAAGTGGTTTGAGTGGTCAGATTTAATTCCATCTTGAAAGTGTTTTAGAGGGTTTTTACACCTGTATTTAGACCTTTTCTTTTCACAGTTGGATACACCCACTTTTTATGCATAATGTTCAGTAGTTTCCACTAGCGTTAAAAGCTAGTAGTGTCGATAATATATCAAATTTATACATAATATTGCTCACCAACACTTTTGTCCAGCTCTAATTGTCATTTTCACACAGTTCAGTCTGTCGCTTACTGTATTTACACTCACACAGTACTGGAGGATAAAGATCTCTCAGCATGACTCTGACTCGCTATTTAAAGCTGTTTAAGTCAAATTACCTCACCTTGAAAATGCAAAGAACAGAACTGCTGACTGGACCGCCCTGAGAACCAACACACACACACACACACACACACACACACACACACACACACACACACACACACACACACACACACACACACACTCACACTCACACTCACACATAGAGACTGGTTTTAGATCACAGTTTGATGCCTTCATCAGAGGAGCTGTTGGCTAAACTAAAGGCTTGATTCTGTCTGTGAGGAGAACACATGTAAGAGTGTGTGTGGATGTTATTTGGATGTGTGTGTGTGGATGTGTGTGTTGTGGAAGAGTAAGCAGGGCAGACTTTGATCGGAGGAGATCAGTGTGTGTGTGTGTGTGTGTGTGTGTGTGTGTGTCGGGGGAGACGGCAGTGCCAGATGTCTGGAGTTCTGCTCACTTCCTGCCTCTCATCCTGCTGCTGTCACCCTAGAGAGACACACACGCACACACATACACACGCACGTTATCCCTGTCTAACCTCTCCATATCAAATGTTCAGGAGGTCACGGCCAGTGTCTTACACTTAGACCCAAACACACTTCTCCTGTCTTTATTGGACGTTAAGTGCACTGCTGAGTCTCTGATCTGATCCCAGCTGTGATAGAATGCTGTGTGTGTTGGTGACTGAACAGAAAGTGCATCACCATTTCACATGGCCTGTGACTTTTAACTCTACACTGATGCTGTACAATCAGTACAAACTCTGAAGCCTTAATGGAATATTCTATTTACATCTTAAAGTAACAGTTCATCCAAAAATGAAAGTTCTATTAAACATTTACTCACACTCATTTCATCAATGACTTTTATCTTCAGGGGTGTTTTTTCTTTACCTACATTGAAAGTACAACCAAAACTTCAATGTTTCAAAAAGTTTGTAAAGACATTGTAAAGATAATCTGTTTATTATATTTGATGTGCTCTATGTGCATTGATCAATGTTTACATGTAGTTAAAAGATTATATAAAGCGATTGTGAACTGGTCAATTCATAAACATTGTTATAGTTTTGGTGGAATGGACTTTTAATGGAGGGATGGAAGTCTGTCAGGTTTCATTAAAACATTTTAGCTTGTGTTTTAAAGATTAATAAATGCCTTATGGGTTTGGAATGAATAAGGGTGAATATTTATGAACAGCATCTGTGTCCATTGCAAAAATGTGATTAATCTCTTAGTTTATAAAAAAGGACTACAGTTTTTCTCTGTAGCTAATATATTAAAATCCATTCTATTAGCCAAATCACAAACCAAAAACATTGTTTAAAAGAATGAATAAGAACTGTCTCCTTATTGTAAACAACTACAACTTAAGAAAAAAAAAATTGGTAACATTTTACAAAAAGGTGTCATTTGTTAACATTAGTTCATGTATTAACTAACACGAACAATACATTTTTTACACTATTTATTCATCTTTGTTAATGTTAGTTAATAAAAATACAGTCATTCATTGTCTGTTCATGTTAGTTCACAGTGCATTAATTAATGTTAACAAACGCAACTTGTGATTTTAATAATGCATTAGTAAATGCTAAACCTTAATTTATTAACTTAAGATTAATAAATGCTGTAGAAGTATTGTTCTTAGTTCATGTTAGTTAACTAATGTAGTTAAAGGAGTAGCTCACTTCCAGAAAAAAATGTACAGATAATGTACTCACCTCCTTGTCATCCAAGATGTTAATGTCTTTCCTATTTCAGTCGTAAAAAAAAAAAAAACTATGTCAAAAAACTCCCATTTAATTTTCTCCTCCAACTCGGCCTACATCTCTGCAGAAGTACCGACCCAGTGTTTACAAAGTAAACGTGCAAAGAAGGTCAAACACCCTTTACAAAAAAATAATAAATAAAATAATACAGCGATGTAGGATGGTTTTGAAGTTGGAGGAGAAAATGAGATGGGAGTTTTTCGACAACTGTCTTGAACTGGAATACACAGTGTTCACGCAGAGCTAGACAAGACGAGCATTTGAGGTTAAAAAGTTTATAAATTGTAACATTTTTTAGAAAATAACTGACCGTTTCGCTAGATAAGACCCTTCTTCCTCGGCTGGGATCGTTTAGAGCCCTTTGAAGCTGCATTTAAACTGCATTTTGGAAGTTCATACTTGGGGGCACCATAGAAGTCCACTATATTTTCTTCAAAAAACACAATCAAATCTATAACCAAAACTGAAAGTGAACTGCTCCTTTAATTAATGTTAACTAATGAAGCTTAGTGTTACCACATTTTTATAACTATAGACACAAATTTATGATTTTACATCATTTGTTTAAAGACATGTGGATTGTGATGTCATGAAACAAACAAGGTTAAGCACAAATAAATTAAAATGATGTTTTATTGTCTATGTTATTTATTGATCCAGAGATCAGTAGTAGAGTACTTGCTCATTTCTGAGTCAAAACAGAAATGTAAATGAGAGCATATTAGAAATGTGCAAAAATACTGTTTAATTCAATGGGCAGGATCCCGTTATGATATCGAAAATTGGATTTTAGATGTTGAATCCAAAGTTTTGTGTCCATGTGCCACCTTGCAGTTGGAATAAATAATGAGTCCAGAAGATAATTGCATCTTCTGGTTCATTCATCAGATTGGTGGTCATTTCATTTAGAAGTGATCATGCCTGTACCATTTTCTCTGCTGCAAGGCTTCAGCCTCCACACTATGAGAAAAAGTGTAGAGCTCGAAAATAACAGGCATTCGGAAAGTACTTTGGAAAGAACAGGAGTGCATTACATTATCGGAATAGAGTATGCTGCACAGTGTACTCCCTCCCATGTCCTTTTTTGGTATACTAAAGTAGAAAGCAAGTAAAAAAATATCTGGGTTTACTTTTTTATCTGGTATTTATTTGCAAAACTCCAAAAACATACTTAAACATACAATTCACTGCTGTTTCCAGTTGGAATGAACAATATTGTCAGTAAAACATCAACAAATTGTATTCTTTTTTCAAACTATTTATGATTAAAAGAGTGGATGATCAATTAATCAATAATTGATTTTACATGGTTCATGGTTCTTTTCTGTGGTATTCGACAGCATCTGAAGCACAGACATTTAGTTTGGAAATAACCGGATATTCCTTCAAAGTAGCGATCAGGAGTTTCTCTCTTTCAGCCCCTCAGCGTCATAATTTACCTTTCTTGTTTTCTCACTGCTGACATGTATGTTTACCAAAAGCATAATCTTTATAAAGCGGGTTAACATAAGGAGCTCAGCTTTCATAAACCATGAAGTCTGATCCTTTTTAGCAGAGAGAGCCACAGAAGAGAACAAGTTTGAAGTACGGACGTATAAAGACAATGGTGCGTTATTCCATATACATAAGTGTCCTTGAAAGGCATAAAGAAAATTCTAGAAAGAAACACTTTATGCTGCCTTCTCTTATTTATTTGCGTGCGGATGGCAGGCCTGCACATTGGCCTGAAGGGTTCTGGGGAGTGGGAGTGTTTGAATAGTCTGATCTGAGCTTTACTCAGTGTGTTGGCTGTGAAACACACCTCTGAACATGTCATTTGAATGCATCATCGAGTACAAGATCAAAAGTTTTAGGGGATTAGCACAAATGAGTAACAAAACAAATTAGTGTGTGCACACCAACAGATAGTGTCATCCCTAGTTAGTGTGCCTTCACTCACTTTAGTGGATTAAGTTCAGGAAGTGCACATTTCTTCTAGGTAGTTTGTGCCCAAATGAACTTAATCTTCTGGCTGAAGCTAAAATCTTCTCTTTGATTTGTTCTAAAACTGTTACATAAGGAACTAAGATCTACAGGAAACCATGCCGTCATATCGAAATAACGCGATGTTATGGTAGCACTTTTAAAAAATAAACTTAATATTTATGGCCATTTCCAAACATTATTATGTTGTATTAAAAGTTAAAAGATCATAGCCCAATAAAAATGTATATGGAAACACAAGAACAATTGAATTGAACTGTATTGATTGCATTTCATTTTACAGTATGTGCCATTTTTAAGCAAAAAGAAGTTCATACAGAAACAACATGTCATGTTAAAGACTAGAACTTAAGCAAACTACCCATGCTTATTTCTACCTCTGTCTGCAAAACTCAAAAAAGTACTTTACGTATGAATCGCCACAGTTTCCATTTGAAATTAACACTAGAGGCAGTAATACTTTCTGGAAACTTTCCAAAAATCTATGGAAGATTCCAAAAAATCTTGAAAAATTTCTGGAATGTTTCCAAAATTTTTTGGAAATGTTCCACCTTTTTGCAACCCTTCCTGTACCAAACATAATAAAAATGTGGCTACGCTCTCGCATTGAGCATGCGTTTTAGTGCCACTCATTGGACATTTTCTTTTGAAACATTGCAGTAAGGTGCATAATAATGGTGTTGCAGATTTACAGTGAGCATGGGATGAAAGGAAATATCAACAGGACAAAGCAAAAAGAAACAAACATATGTTTAAAGAATCAGCATTGCAGAATTAAAGGTCAGACACATTAGAGTAACATATAGTGGGGGGGGGGAAAGATTCAGGTTAGGTTTAGGGTTAAGTACAGACTTAGGCAACATTTAGGGGGAGGGGGCATGGGGTGGGGCAGTATGGTTAGTCATTGAATCCTCAACAGCCCCGCTGCAACTGGAGAGGTTAGCCAATCTCAGGTCCAGTTGTACTGGGGTACTAGACGCTGCTACATTCCCTCAAACGAAAGCAAAAGCAATTGAAGATCTGGCAAACTATCCAGTTGTATGTATGTGATATTGCAGCGTTGAGCAATGTAGCCAATCACAGACATATCTGTTGATTTAGAACAATTAAAAACAGTTTGACAGAATTATATTTAGTTTCGTTTTTTAACTAAATTAAAAAAAAGTTAATTTAGAATAACGTTTGGAGTATTTTTTGTTCGTTAAATATACTTTTTTTATGAACACCGCCCAGCAGAAGCTGATCATAGTCTGTTTGATGAATTTGCCTTCTTAAATCATCACGACTTGACTAAAATAAAATCTATAGATATAAAACAGTTTAAGTATAAAACAATGTTAGTTTAAACGTTAAACTTAGATAAATGTGCGCTATTAGGCGCATATCCAATAGTTTGTGCAGAGAGTGGAAGCTCATGCATTTTTTTCAGTGGAAGCAATTTAAGATTATCCATCATTTTTGCTCACAAAGGTAAGAATAATACATCATTAGGAACTGTAAAGGGTGTACTTTTATTTATGTGCACTCAACAAAATGTTACAAACAGTGCTTTTATAAAATAAAGAAAACAAACATGCACTTTCTGCTGTCACATTCTTGAACAGGAGCACTTCACAAAAATGAACCGAAACTACATGCCTCACAGACATAGTAAATATGTCTATAGAAAGCTTTAAATTATTACTTGTAGCGAATTTAGCTCAAAAGGGAAATGTATATAAATAATTACAATTAATCTTGATTAATTACCATTATTTATATCAGCCGCCAGTAGTAACTGTAGCGGAATCGAATCGCCATTAATTAATCTGTTCGCCTAGCGAACATACAGGGTAATTTCTTATCAACCCTAAGCAATGATATTTTCTTGGCCACAGAATAATAACATTGTTAGCGTAATAATGCATTAGAGCATGTAGCTTGATCGGAAATCGTAAAGGGACATTAATTTGCAAGGCAGAATCAGAGACCCATGTAATTTGTGCACAAGAGTTTTATTAACTAACGACTAACATATTACTAATCTAAACAAACAAAACAAACATATACTCATTCATACAGGGTAGGGTAAGAGGATGGTTAGAGCAGTATAGGAAAAGGGGCTTGAGGCTGAGCTGACCATCTAAAGAACCATCAGTTTCTAATTCAAAGAGCCATATACGATAACTTACACTTAAACCTCTGTTTAGTGGAAGAAACGATACTTGCATCCGTACGAGAGTCTCGTGGAGCCTCTGAAGAAGTCCTGGATGGTTCCATTTGATGGCCGGAGTTGCACTTTCTTGAAGCTCTGAGGTTGTTCTTGACTCTGTTGTGGTTGAGAGAGTCTTCTCTCCCAAATGGGCTGTTCTGAGGAACAGCAGGCCGCACTTCAGAGATGGGGATCCAGAGATGGCCATGAGTGAAGAGGGAGAGAGTTCCGATGGTGTACATTTGGATAAGTTCCATAGTCGAGTGAAATTACCTCCAGTGGGAGTATTCTGTGTGGAGAGTCCACACATCTCCATATGTTGAGGCCCCCCCTCTGGGCCTGGGGAGGCCTCCCCACAAGCAGCAATCAAGTTTTTCAGAAAGAACTGGTCGGAACTAGGTGTGAGCCCTTTTAACATCTAGGAAGATAACAACTCTCAAAGTGGACTTGACCAATGAGAGAGGCTGAAATTCCGAGCGGGGGTTTCGAAATGATGTGGGCTTTTACGACCCTTTGTTTGAGAGCAAGGTATTTTGCATGTGGGTAAATTCATGTAAATCTACTAGGGATTCATGAAACTCTAATATGTTACCTGTGTATCAACATATAATATGCATCATCTTTTAGATCATCAAAATACGAATTCAGAGATACTAAACATGACACGTACATAATATATCTACTTGAGATATCTATCTATATCTATCTTAACACATGCATAAAACATTACACATATAAAAAAAGGAAAAAAGACAAGGTACATAAACCACAATGATATACACAATGAATGGACCATTTGTGTGTTCATTCATAGGAAGGTTTTCCTATAAATTAGGGAAGAGTCCATTTCAGTAGGCCAAATGTCTTTCTTAAAATTGCTGCATTCCTTTGTATCGTAAAACTGGTGTTATCAGATAGTTGCCCTGGCAACTGAGCCCTTAAGGCCCAGTTGCTTTAATGTTGGTAGAACTGGGGGTTGTTTCTAGAATGCCAACCTAAAGTTGGCTTCTTGGTTTTAAGGATAATTTGTTAAATGTAACAAATACAGATCTGGCCATTAAAAATGCGTCTATTTTCACGCGGCAGCCTGCAATTCGGCACGCGTGGGCACGCGTCCTGCCGCAGCGGCTTTTTTAGATTTTTTTACAACGTTGTTGCACTTCATATAATATCCACCAGGTGGCGCAAGGAACAACATTCTGTAGCCAAACACCATGGCCAGCTCTAGGGGGCGTTGGTCACAAATACCAGTACAACAGTTCAATGATTCCTCTTTCCTGAAATTATGGTTCAAACCAATAGCAAAAAGATAGCCTATTCATAAGCAGGTGCAGTTGTATTGTTATTTTGTTTTCTTTCTTTGTTTTCCTGACGAACATTTATTAGACTGCATCGGAAACAGAAATGTTAATTTCGGTTATTTTATTTCTCCAACCGACAACTGACGTAAACCGCTAAATTCGTTTTCAGGGATTAATTATACACAAGCAAGAAGCAGCATAAACATCAGAACCTCACGCGCAGAGCTTATGCACAGAGAAAAACCCAATAAACCTATATATAATAATAAATAAAATAGGCCCACATAAGAAATATATGTTTTTCTTTTCTGAATGAATAATAATTTAACAAATTTATAAGTAGCAAGCCTATATGCAGAATTTTAGGCAATTTCTGTGATGCGCCCTTAAACCAGCATCTTGTTTCCATTTTTTTTTTTTTTTTACAAATAGCCTACGCGTTTTTTTTTTTGTTTTTTTTTTATTGTGATTGTACACAAATAACAGAAATATGTAAAATATCATAGTTTTAAGCAATGCCGTACTCTTGAACGAGTATTGTAAGCTGTATCCACTTTATTAAGGGGAAAAAAATCAAGTGATCCTGACGGCGCCGCGGGCAGTTAAATAACTCGACAACTTTCACCTTCAGAATAAAATACATTATAGGCTATATATTTCAGCGTTTTAAAGCAACATCAAATTAAGATATGCATGTTTAAGAGGTAGTTCGTCTTTTTCTTTTTCTAAGATACACAATTTTAGATACACTGACAATTAATTTGAGTAGAGACAGATAGAAATGGGAAGGATAAATATAAACTACAGTATTTTTGCGATTTTGGTGCTTAGAAATTTATTCTAAGCGGGCCGCGGGCGAATAATATAGTTAATATAGCGCGGAGCGGGTGGATGCGGAATAAAACCTCGTGGAAGCGGGACTGGAAAAGCACTTTGTTATATCCTATAGACTATTTAGATACTTCATCATCAAGCAAAAATTTATTCATAAGCAGGAGCAGTTTTATTATTATTTTCTTTTATTTTTTTCCTGTTGAACTTTTATTAGAATGCATTGAAAATATAAATGTTAATTTCTGTTTTTTTTTTCCAAACGACAACTGACGCGTTTAGTTATTATTAACGACAAGATTGTGTTAAATTACATTTAAATTGAAACGTGGCTGTGACACATTAATAACAGTTAAATTCGTTTTGAGGGGTTAATTGTACACAAGCAAAATGCCCATATGCGAAATATAAATTTCTTAATGAATAATAATTTAACAAAACGAAATAAAATAAAATTAATAAGTAGCAAGCCTATATGCAGAATTGTAGGCAATTTCTGTGACGCGCCCTTGAACCAGCATCTTGTTTACATTTTTTTTTTTTACAAATAGCATACACATCTGTTTTTTCGTTGTGATTGTACACAAATAACAGAAATAAGTAAAATAGCATAGTTTTGAGCAATCCCTTACTCTTGAACACTGACAATTAATACACTGACAATTAATTTGAGTAGAGAGGAATAGAAATGGAGAGGATAAATATAAACTACAGTTTTTATAGAGTTAAAAATTAATTAATTTATTTATTAGTATTATTACTATTATTATTTTGATTTGTTTTTGCAATTTTGGTGCTTAGAAATTTATTCTAAGCGGGCAGCGGGCGAATAATATAGTTAATATAGCGGGAGCGGGTGGATGCGGCATAAAACCTTGTGGAATCGGGACTGGAAAAGCACTTCATTGTTATATCCTGTAGACTATACTTCATCATCAAGCATGGGCGTCGGAAGCAAAATAAATGTGGGTGGGTCCTCCCCCAGAAAAATAAATTCTTTAGTATATGCCATTTTCTGTAGTCTGGTGCCTTTTATTTAATGTTTTTACACAATGCACATACTCCATATTTACAAATATTACAAAAGACGGCTATACTGCAACATTTTCAGTGGCGTAAGTGATAATACGAGTAACATATCGTTTTTGACGCGGGAGATCCGAGTTCGCATCCGCCTTTTGGTGAAATCATTTTCGAAATCGTCTCCCTTTTCACTTATATCACATCGGAAAGGCATTTGTTTATTAGTTAATTAATGAAATAATTGAAAAGTTGAAACAAAGTATCAACTAGGGTTAGGTCACCTACCGTAAGTGTATCTGAGCACTATACTGTACTTTTAGGAGTGTTAATAATTAATTTTATTATTATTATTATTGTTATAATTATTATTATTATTATTATTATTATTATTATTATTATTATTGTCTTTAGATTTGTTCTTACATTTTGATGCCGTACATTATTATGACGCACTGCCCATGCAGTTTTTTTTTTCTTTTTTCTTAAAAACTAATTGAAGTGAAAGGGAAGAAACCCATGTAGATTTGGCCTAATGTCCATAAATACTATTATATCCTAATATAGAAAATAATTTAGACAAATAAACAGAAGGCTCACTTTTCAAAACAATAAAGCTTAGCCTATATGACTGACAACGAATACAACAATTGTTAAGTATCAAATCGACCAGACACCGAAACAGTTTCTTTCCTCAGGCAATCCATCTCATGAACACTTGATCGTGCAACATACAACACTATACATTCTTTATTCATTTTTCCGTTATTTATTTAAAGCACATACTTACTTCTATTCAAATGTCTTTGCTATTTTTGCACATTGTCTGTCTTGTATACCTCTATATTGTTATTTTTATAATATGTATCGTCTTGTCACTGTCATTCTGTAGCACTGTGGAGCTCTGTCACAAAAACAAATTCCTAGTATGTGCAAACATACCTGGCAATAAAGCTCATTCTGATTCTGATTCTGAAAAGTGCTCCAGTGAGTTATGCAATTTTTTTCCACCTTTTTTTCTTTTTCTTTTAAGTGGAAAAGTAGTTCTTCTATTTCGGAGAAGTTCATTAAGTCTGTCTCTTAACAGCTTCCAGTCACGAACTGCGGGTTGAATCTCCGACCAACGATCAGTAAAAGTTTTTTTTTATTATTATTTTTTTTATTATCTTTAAACAGCTCCGATTTACATCATTTTAGCCTGGAACTAGGCTTAAGTCTGTTCTGGGAAACCAAAGGGAAGTGTATTTTTTTTTTTTTTTCAGTTTTCTGAAAAGTAGCCGTTAATGAGGCATCAGAGTTAAGCGGCATGCAGTATAAAGAGCGAAATGTTTATGAATGGCAGAGTGGGGGTGGGGTGGGGTGTTGAATGCTGTCTGTTGCCTTGTTGTAATCAACATTTGGAGACTTGGGGGTGCTGGGGGCGGATTCCGACTGCATTCAGTTGCATTTCGAATTCAGCATTCAAATGCATGCCAGGGAGAAGGGGAAAGCTTTCCTCACACGCTCCACTTTTTTCAAAACATTAGTGTCCAACCTGACACGCGGGTCAGTGGATAAACAACCCGAACCCGACCGTTTTCAAATAACCCACCCGCAACTCGGACCGCAGAATAAAAAAAATAAATATTGTACCCGACCCGCCTCCTGACCCGTATGTTTAATACTAAAGTGATTAAGCTGTGGAGATGCAGTCTGAAATATCCCGACATCAGAAATCCATTGGTGTACAAGCTAAAAAATAAAATTAAAATAAAACAATGTGTCCTGTTGTAAAGTCGTTGCCGTATTGTTGTGTATGAAGTTCAGATGTTATTATTTTAAGAAATATATATGTTTTAGGATTCTCCTTATTTTTGTTTTAGACATCCATCAATTACGGTGAATAAAAAAAATTCCGCGCTGGTGGAAACAAGACTTTCACTTCTACTTTTGAGACCGGTGTTCGGACGTTTTTCTAAAAAAAAAAAAAAGAAGAATTCAAAATTCAAAATTTATTGTCATAAAAACAGAAGGTGAATATAATTCAAAAATGTTAAGTATTTGCTGATTAAAGAAAACATGAAGGATGCCGCTTAATATTTGGCTTTTACGTGAACTTTAAAGCATATCCCTCATTCCATTTGTTTTCTTTGTTTTGTAATCTTTATATTATTTTCGTGAAATGTATTTTTGCTCAACATGCATTTCTCGTGGCCACGAGTTTAATGAATAAACCAACCTGCGTGACATTAGTAACCCAGAATTATTTGAGATATTTCGTTTTGAGTTAAGAAATTGTTTGCCTATATTAATTGTTATAGAAATTAATACAATATTAAATAATTATACAGGCGATGCTGTATATGCTTATGCTGTCTGTGCGCAATGTAGACAGCTTTCACAAGTGTTTACATGTATTACATTGGCCTACTTCAAATTAAATAGCCCTGCAAGAAATATTCCATGCATCCCACAATCTTGTCCATTGACTGACCTTCTTTTTTTCCCATTATATTTGTATTATTCGTTTGTATTCGTTATTTTTTCCTTCATTTTGATCTCGTTACATAACATTCTGAATGTAAATGATACTATAAAGGTGCTATGACTGGGGTTTTTACTGGAATGCAGTTTAAAGCTTAAATTTAACATATATTGTATTTTATTTAGTCTAACTAATAGACAAATAACTGAAGAGTGAATCATTCACGTAGTTTCATTTGGAAATAATTTATCGTCACACAGTAAAATAGGCCTACATTCCTTCTCTTAACTAAAGAATTGAACATATAAAATATGAATTGAACATATTTTATTTTGTTTAGTCTAATTAACAGACTAGACTACATAAATATTAAACTGTTTTACTGAGAAATGAATCATTCACGTAGTTTCATTTGTAAATGAAAACATCATGTATCGTCACACACGGGGATAAATATCAAAAAGTCAAAACGTAATTGGCATAATTGTCAGGCGTTAAAAATAAATAGCCCTAACCAGGTATTGAAATAATAATAACCTATAAGAATAAATAATAAGCGATTTAGAGCTATCTACTTTTTTCTTTATTGTGAATCGCTTAACCTAAATAACTTTATATATGCTATTTGGCATATATTTAGCAAATATTGTGAACTACAATTATGCCAATAAAGTTTTGACTTTATGATTGTATTAATGCCCGTGTGTGACCATAAACGATTTACAAATGGAACGTGAATGATTCACTCGACAATGAAACACTATATAGGTTATAATTAGACTAAAAATGAATATATGCCATATAGTATAATCAAAGCTTTCATGGCATGTCAGCATTTATCATTTAGATTCGGAATGTTAAGATATCGAAATTAAGGGGGACATACTGAATATAAACGAATAATACATTTATTACAGAAAAAAAGGATCAATTAATGGAAAAGACTTAAGGATGCATAAAATGTTTCTTGCAGGGCTATGTAATTTGAAGTACTTACATGTAATAAATTCTTGATAAACTTTTGAATGCTGTCTACATCGCGCACAGACATTCGCATATACAGCATTGCCTATTGTTAATATATAACTTAATATTGCATTAATTTCTATAACAATTAATAAAAACATTTCTTAACTCAAAATAAAAAAATATTAATAAACCTATCTCTGATAATCCTGGGTTATGGTTACGCAGGTTTGTTTATGCATTAAACATATAGATTGTCGTTACCTCGACAAAATAATCTTGTGGCCACGACATAATATGACATTCCCAGGAATTAATATCTCGTGGCAATGACAAAAAGTAATATGACGTTCCTACGAATTCATTTGTGTGGCCACGACAAACATAAGTGAACCGAAGGTGTCCCCTCCAGGTTACCGTACCTTTTAGTTTGCAGCAATGTTTTCAGCCTGCTCCAGTCCAGTGCGTTACATGACTGCCCCCTACTGATCATGTCTTTCCTATGTCATTGTATTTTCCGTGTTCCTTTGGAATACACCGGCGTCACGCGAGACCACTTTACTTCCCGCGCGCATTTTAAATGGCCAGATCTGTAACTATGTCTGATTGGTCCAGACGCTACAATTCCCCCTCTTTCGATCGTTGTTGTCTGTCCAACAGACAACAGTGAGCGACATCAAAGGTGCGGAACAATCAGGCCTGCGCCTGCCACTCATGGCTGGAAGAGAGAGGTGGCTCTCTGGTGGTTGGTGCTTCAAGGAGTGGCTGTGGTGCTGTGGTCGACATTATCGGGTGTGATAATGTAGACGGTGGCAAGGTATGGGTCCTCGAGTTTGTGCAGCAGGTGTCGAGGCAGTGTCACTTGTCATCCTGACCCGAGTTGGTCTGTGTCAGGTGGTTGTTATCTAGTATGTGGTCCCTGCAGTCTGGAATCGCTGGTTGGACTCTCACTTGTGAGAGGGCAGGTAGTTCCAAGGTTCGAAGGGAATTGTCATAAAGAGTTTCAGACGGACCCGGTTAGGGTGGCAAGAGGGCAGCAGGTGTCTGTTAGCCCTCTGTTTTGCTCAAACATCATTAGGCGTCTGATGTTGGTGGTGTCGACACTGGCTTGAGCTTGTCCGAGTTGCTGGTGGTCTGATTGAATGGGTCCTGGCTGTTGAGCCATGAAGTGTTGCACCTCTGGGCTAGAGGTGACCCAGAGCAGACGGAGTCTATCTTAGTGATTCCCACTGGTCCAAGACTGCAGGTGAAAGTCAAATGTCTCTCAGGTAGGCATGGACATCATTGTCTCCTACACGTTCTTGTGTGAATGCAGGGATGTCTCTGGCCATTCGATTGAGATAGTGTCACTTCATGTGCTGTTTCAGGACTCACCTGAATGAGTCCTTTTCCTTCTGACACTGCATAAGTTTTCAGGAAGTCGACTTGTGTCAAGCAGAGGATTTTGCCCCTCCCCCTCTTGTATCTGTGTACCGGGATATGGGGGTCTGCACTGCTGGCTGTGTGGTGTGCAGCAGGGTGTATGCTATTTGTCTAGTCCATCTGCAGTCTGTAGGACTTTTCCAAGTCTTTCTGGACCATGTTGAGCTCCTCTTTAAGGTTGCAGAATTGCTAAGTTAAGGTTTGGACTACAGCTCTGGCTGCATGCAGAAGGCCTTCTACGGCCTTGGCTCTTGTGTCTCTCTTATTAAGTTCTGTGTGCACTGTTTTAACAGTGACTTTGTGTGGAACAGTTATCTGTTTAAGTCTTGTCTGGTGGCCTTTTCAAGCTGCTACCTGTGTCTGGCAGCTGTTAAAGCCTTCGTAAAGACTGGTGATTTCCTTCCATTGCTCTGTCAGGTTCCTTGCGTCTGTCGGTTCCTCCTCTTTTCCAAAGGGTGTCGGTTCCCTTTGGAACTCTGTGACTTGCAGGTTCAGTTCATTTGCCTCCTGTCTGAGGCCCTTGAGGGTGTGGGCCAAGGAGATGATGATGCTGGTCAGTTCCTGGTTGTCCAGGCTGGAAGTGAGGCGACCACGTTGCAGTCCCGCTGTTCCTTCCTCTGCCGTTGCAGGCTGTTGGCTGCTTTAGGCTAAAGGATGTCCCTCACAGCACTCTGCCGAGTCTCCAGTTGGTCCTGGTTGTTGGCAGGGCTGGATGTCTGAGACACGCTGGTTCACTTGTGGAGACACGAGAGAGAGAGGCAGAAGGCAAATGCAAGTACAAACACAAAACAGAGGTGGTAAGCTATCTTTATGGTGATTGGCTCTGTAGGCCAGATAAGGTGTGGATAGCTGTCGTGGGGCAGCTAGTGAGATTGGACCCTGAGATTTTGTGCAGGTGAGCACAAAGGGAGTGTTATGAGTAATTTTAAAACAGGATGAAAGCAAGGGTCAGCTACTGACCATGCTGTACACGTGGTCACTTTTTTTACTCAATGCACTGATGGTTCTCAAGTTTGGTCACTAGGATGGTGTTGAATAAAACAAAACAAAACGAAATAAAATCATAGAGAGACAGTGGAAGAAAGAAGGGCTTTCCTGATTTAGTTTAAGTCTGAGCTATGACTTAGCAGTTGTCACTCGTTCAGAGGAATGCTGCAGGAGTGTCATTAAACCTAGGGGGTGTTAGCTAGGCTAGCAGGGACACATCAAACATCTATATAAGGAGGGGTATAGAGAGGGACAGGAATTAGTCTGCTAATAACCTGCTTTGTTCATTAAGGGGACAGCGGTTTCTGGAACTGCTATAATCCTATACCGGGAGAGAGATGATGATGGTCGGACAAACTAAACTGAGGTGAAAGCTTAATGAAAGTGTCCTAATAGCTTTAGGGAACTAAAGGGAGAAGTGAATACATTGATTTAATCAAATTTCTAATTTGATTGAAATCATCTTAGCTGAATTTGTTACATTCAAGCTAAATAAAGGTTAGTAAATTAGACCAAATACAAGAGAGGCAGAATGAAGTCAAAATAAAGATAACATGGTCAAAACCCAAAGTATGTGAGGAGGGGCTACCCTGACTGATCCTACATAGAGGGTGACAGCCAAGCAGGAAATGAATTCAAGAGAAAGGGGGGATAGCAAGAGAGAGGGAGAGAGAAATTGTTTAAACTAGTGATGGGGTCTTTGAGCATACTCTGTAGAGGTTTGGGCCCTCAGTCACTCCCTTATTTCTCGAATCCATGATACGGAGTGTATGGTGATTTCAGCAAACGAGGCTTCTTGCACTATAGCTTTTCAAATTGAATTGAATTTCAGCGGGTTCGATGCAAGGTCTCATGAACCAATGTCTAAGATTTGTATTCAATCTTGTATCAACCCTATAAATTGTACACATTTAGTGACACATTTAAAGGCAGGAGGTATACTTTAAAGTCTCATATTGCTCTGATTGGCCAAGCTTTCATTCGTTTCCTGAAATATAACTCATTAAAAGACCCTTATTCTTTAAAGGTATTAGGGATCGTTGATCACCTTTAATTAATTGCACCTTCAATAAATCATTGTTTATTGGTTTGGAAAAAGGTGTTTCATTAAGTTTCATTTTCACTACACTTCCCCTGTCCTGACCAGCAGGGGTTTCCAGCACTGGGCGTTTCACAACAGTGAATCATCTGTGGCACAAATGAATTGTTTGATTCAAAACCTCAAGCAGCTTTGTCTCTCCCATCACTAGTTAAAATCAAAATCCCTTAGTCTAAAATGTTCCAAAGTCTGTAGTCTTTGGGTTAAATGTTACACTCTACACTCACACGGGTCTAAGTGTTAGCTGAGTGCTAACAGCTCTCAGTTGAGGTGGAGGGCTTTAACTTGTATGCGTTTAGGGCTGCTAAAGAGCTAGCTTTAGCTATACGCGGTTGTTCGTTTGCCCTAAGGTCTGTGAAGTGGGTGGTGCTGTTATCAGATTAACCCAGAAGTGTCTGCTCACACTTCCGGGGTCATGTGTTGCTAGGAGACCGATGTAAGCTCACAACCCAGCCCAAGCGGAGCAGCGATTGGTCCGTGCTGTGAGCATGCACCGGGACTCACATGTGGTCAGATGAGGTGTGCTCAGTCATGACGTCACATGCAACTCGTTCACAAATCAAAACAGCATGTTCACTTCACAGATAATGGTGAATTATTAGTCAGCTACACTAGAATAACACCATTTATTTGACGTAAATGTTTCACATGAGCGGATCAATATGAATACACTGATACGTAATACATAATTAGGCCTTAAATCAGTGAAGTGAGACGCATTTCTCAGATCACCTACAGCTGTGCTGAAGTGGGGACTTCTTAGCCCAAGTTCAGACTGATCTATTCTGGGTACCATTTATACGAGCTGCTAATCTGAGATTTCTTCGTCAGAGAAGGCTTACGCTACTACCAACAAAATTGGGATTTCTTCGCCAATTTCGGGTAAATTCCTTATCGTACGATTCAAACATGCTTATAGCATTGAAAAAATGTTTTTAAAACATTATTAATTTGACGTAAATGTTTCACATGAGCGGATCAATATGAATACAATTATACGTAACATAAGACGGCCGTAATCAGTGAAATGAAGAGCATCGTTCAGATCACCTACAACAGAACTGAGTTGGGGGTTTCTTCGCCCAAGTTCAGACTGATTTATTCTGGTACCATTTATACGAGCTGCTAATCTGAGATTTCTTCATCAGAGAAGGCTTACGCTACTACCAACAAAATTGGGATTTCTTCGCCAATTTTAGGTTAGTTTCTTACTGTACGATTTAAATGCATTATAGCATTGAAGAACTTTCTACTGCTCATAGTAAGGGACCTTCAAGCTATAGTCTATCTGATTTTATCAGAAGCTGCATGTGTAGGATGTTAATAAAATTCATGTGAAAAACGCACAAGTTTGATTCTGAGTCTGCTTGCAAATAATGTTTAAACGATTGCCCGCATTCTCCACCAAAATATGTAGGGAATTTAGCTCAAAAGGGAAATGTATATAAATAATTACAATTAATCTTGATTAATTACCATTATTTATATCAGCCGCCAGTAGTAACTGTAGCGGAATCGAATCGCCATTAATTAATCTGTTCGCCTAGCGAACATACAGGGTAATTTCTTATCAACCCTAAGCAATGATATTTTCTTGGCCACAGAATAATAACATTGTTAGCGTAATAATGCATTAGAGCATGTAGCTTGATCGGAAATCGTAAAGGGACATTAATTTGCAAGGCAGAATCAGAGACCCATGTAATTTGTGCACAAGAGTTTTATTAACTAACAACTAACATATAACTAATTTAAACAAACAAAACAAACATATACTCATTCATACAGGGTAGGGTAAGAGGATGGTTAGAGCAGTATAGGAAAAGGGGCTTGAGGCTGAGCTGACCATCTAAAGAACCATCAGTTTCTAATTCAAAGAGCCATATACGATAACTTACACTTAAACCTCTGTTTAGTGGAAGAAACGATACTTGCATCCGTACGAGAGTCTCGTGGAGCCTCTGAAGAAGTCCTGGATGGTTCCATTTGATGGCCGGAGTTGCACTTTCTTGAAGCTCTGAGGTTGTTCTTGACTCTGTTGTGGTTGAGAGAGTCTTCTCTCCCAAATGGGCTGTTCTGAGGAACAGCAGGCCGCACTTCAGAGATGGGGATCCAGAGATGGCCATGAGTGAAGAGGGAGAGAGTTCCGATGGTGTACATTTGGATAAGTTCCATAGTCGAGTGAAATTACCTCCAGTGGGAGTATTCTGTGTGGAGAGTCCACACATCTCCATATGTTGAGGCCCCCCCTCTGGGCCTGGGGAGGCCTCCCCACAAGCAGCAATCAAGTTTTTCAGAAAGAACTGGTCGGAACTAGGTGTGAGCCCTTTTAACATCTAGGAAGATAACAACTCTCAAAGTGGACTTGACCAATGAGAGAGGCTGAAATTCCGAGCGGGGGATTTCGAAATGATGTGGGCTTTTACGACCCTTTGTTTGAGAGCAAGGTATTTTGCATGTGGGTAAATTCATGTAAATCTACTAGGGATTCATGAAACTCTAATATGTTACCTGTGTATCAACATATAATATGCATCATCTTTTAGATCATCAAAATACGAATTCAGAGATACTAAACATGACACGTACATAATATATCTACTTGAGATATCTATCTATATCTATCTTAACACATGCATAAAACATTACACATATAAAAAAAGGAAAAAAGACAAGGTACATAAACCACAATGATATACACAATGAATGGACCATTTGTGTGTTCATTCATAGGAAGGTTTTCCTATAAATTAGGGAAGAGTCCATTTCAGTAGGCCAAATGTCTTTCATAAAATTGCTGCATTCCTTTGGATCGTAAAACTGGTGTTATCAGATAGTTGCCCTGGCAACTGAGCCCTTAAGGCCCAGTTGCTTTAATGTTGGTAGAACTGGGGGTTGTTTCTAGAATGCCAACCTAAAGTTGGCTTCTTGGTTTTAAGGATAATTTGTTAAATGTAACAAATAACTATGTCTGATTGGTCCAGACGCTACATACTTAACAAAATAAAATAAATTGAAAACAAAAACTCTTTCATTATGTAATCCAGTAAGGATGCATTTCTCTCTAAAAGCGCGTCCAAAGAGGAGATTGCGAGTCAGGATCTTTGCAACACTGATTTAGAATACTAGTTTATTAATAAATAATTCAAATATGTCCTTACTGTTTCCCCCCAACACATTCATTGTTATTTATTTTTGCCAGTGTTTTGTGACCAGTTTCAGCCTATTGCCTGCGCCTAAACACATGTAGCAATACGTGGCCGTCTAGTAGTGACTACGCCACCCCGAATTACCGGGGAAATAATCTAATAAATAGGACACAAGTCCGTTTACTCAGGAGAGGCAAGAGACGTGAGTTCACATTGAAACAGGCAATTTTTATTACAGAAAACAATTAAACAAATAACACAATCAATTGTGTCATTTCGTGATCAAAAAGCAACCACAACAAAAAGAATATGATCACTGCAGGGGCTGAGACCACAGAGAAGCAGGCTAGCTATAGCTGCATATGGCAATCAAACACACTTTGAAAAAATTCACTCCACTACAAAATAGTGATTAAAAATCACACCACACTTATAACCCCTACTTAGGGTGAAGGCCTGCAGCTAAACCCACCAGCCTGCCTCCAGGAAAACCCAGCTCCTGCAGAATACAAAAAAAAGAAATATAGAAATAATTAAAGACCAAACCAAATCACGATGAGACAAATAATGAAAACAAGAATCAAGTTATAAGATAAATGGTCATCTATAATAAAGACAAAGAAAATAAAGATAAACCACTCAAACGGTCACAACACAAATCACACAATCAGTCCAACCTACACAGATGATGAGACTGGTTTAGTAGGCTAATTATCACTCCATGTAATAAATCACAATTATAACAGTGATGATCATGTGGCTAAAGACTGGTAACAAAACCAGCCACATTCATAGGACATAAACAAAAAAAACATGAAATTATGAAACCAAATAAAGTAACCCCTTCTGGCCCACTTGAGCCCAAAAGAACAAATAAATTGCCTGAGCAATAGATAAAGTGGAGTCCAGCAGTAATATTCGGTTTCCACAAAGCAGCAAACGTGGCTCAATGAAGCATGGATTGCTGACAGCAAGTTGTGAAAGTAGCTGCTCAGCCTAGCTTTAACACGGGCAAAAGAGAACTCCTAAACACAAATATTCATTAGCTATCTAATTAAAAACAGTTGCAGATTAAAAGAGACGATCATAAATGTACTCACCCTGATTCAAATTCGGCGCGCACACACACACAATCACAGGCACACGGAAATCATACGACCGTCATCTGATGTTAGCGAGTCAATAAACAGCTGATACTCCGACGCAGCTATGAGGAAACGTCACACCAATGGGAGACCGAAGGCACGCCACACTAAAACACATTGCAGGTCGCTCAAACAAACGAACTCCACAAGTTAAAAACTAACATTAGAACTTACCACGATGTGGATGTCACCACGAGAACGCGCACAGCCTCGATGGCCGAGTGTCACACTAAACAAATACAGATGAAGGCACAATGAAACATCGCTTAATACTAACATCAAAACAACCGGCTGCACGGCTGACACACATACCTCCGCGGTCTCTTGGAATGAATGACAAAGGGGCGGGCTTTCAATGACGTATCCCAGGGAGCATCCAAAGAGTCTATATATACACCAAGGGGCAGAACCCTATTGGCCATATATGTAATGAGGGTGACGTGGCAACGAGTCACTCACTTCACCACATTTTACCCACCCTTTTGTGTCGTCGCCCCGACGATAGACTACAAATCACTACGTATTAGTCCCAAGGCCTAAACAACCTAGAAGTTATGCTGGATATAGACCCTGGAACACACGGGACATCCCTCACACGCTCCACTGATCGAGGAAGATGGTAAAGATTAGGGTGTTGACCAGCAGTAGCTCGTCTCGTCCGTCGTACTGCTCCAACACTATCTCCCTCTCTTTGAACTGGCTGGGGAATAGACACCCCTGCCCGGCTCGAATCAACATCAGGTGCCAACTCACCAGTTACAGAGGGAGCAGACACTATTGGGGGTGGTCCCACCATTTCCGGCGGCGGTGATGCCGGTGGCTGGCACCTAGATACGGCTGCTGGTTGTAATGCTACGGTTTGGCCTGACCCAGCCTGCCAATTGTCAGAAACGGCCACCCAAAGGTCTACTTCCTCTACATCCCCCAATGACGATGGCGTCCCTACTAAAGGGCTGTTAGAAGGTACAACTCTTGGCGATTCTCGTTGGATACGAGTCCTCATTGACGAACGATGAACGTGCCGGATCTTACTCAGGTCATCCGTAGGTGCCACAGCATATACAGACCCTCCATCTATAGGAGCTCTCACAATCTGATACACCACTGAGCTCCACAGGTCCTGAATTTTATGACGGCCTCTCACGCTGTGATCCCGGAGATAAATCAGCTGACCCTCCCTCAGTGGTGCATCGCAAGCGTGTTGGTCATACAGTCTCTTACGTCGCTCAGCAGCAGCCTTCAAACGCCCTCGTGCCCCTTCAAATGCCACGTGCATCCTAGCTTGATGCTCTACCATCCACTCATGAACCCCACCCCCTCCAGATTCCTGGACCCTACCCAACAGGAAATCCACCGGGAGTCTAGGCTCCTGACCAAACATCAGGAGATATGGAGACTCACCTGTACTCTGGTGAGGGGTGGTGTTGTAACAGAACAAGATCTGCGGAAGGCAAGATGCCCAGTCCCGTTTACGGGAGGTAGGCAGAGTGCGAAGAAGGTTATGAAGGGTCCGATTGAACCGTTCACACTGACCGTTGCCCGCCGGATGATAAGGTGTAGTTCGAGATTTTTCGATCCCATAGAACCTACAGAGTTGTTTCATAAGGGCAGACTCGAAATTCCGGCCCTGGTCGGAGTGAATACGACCTGGGACCCCAAACCTGAAAAACCACTCGGTCACCAAAGCCTGTACTACTGTCTCAGCTCGCTGATCTCTAGTGGGGACAGCCAGAGTAAATTTACTGAACACGTCCGTTAACACCAACACATTCTCATGTCCAGAACTGGAGGGCTCAAGCAGGGTAAAATCGATAGCTAGGATTTCATTTGGCCTAGACGCCAAAACATGACCCATAAAACCCCGAGCAGTTGGCTGGACGTCTTTAGCCAGCTGGCATCGTTCGCACTCCCGACACCACTGTGCCACTTCTGCCGACATCCCCGGCCAGTAACACCGCTGACGCACTAATTCAGTAGTGCGTTCAACACCCTGGTGTCCATGATGTTGATGCAACTCAGTCAAAACCTCATGCTTTAAAGCTGCCGGCAAAATCAACTGTAGCACCTCCTCACCCCCATCAGGGCGTGACACACGTCGATAAAGGACCCCATCCCTTTTTAAAAGACGGTCCCACTGCTGAAGCAATGTTAGAACAGACTTTGGGAGCTGCTGGCGCACCGCAGAGCTGGGAAAAGAACCCTGTCCCCAAAATGCCAAAACCTTCTGAATATCCGGATCCGCCTCTTGTAACACACTCAAATCCTCAAGAGAAAAACTGGGCAATGCTGTAATTACTGCTTGATTTACCTGTACTACCGGTTCGGCCTCTGCCACCTGCCTTACCACAGCTGGAATTATGGTCCCCGGTAAGAAACTCTCCCGAATCTCCTGACAACCCAAATTTTGTCTAGAAAGAGCGTCAGCATTTCGGTTGCTCCTGCCAGAACGATACCGAACCTCAAAGTCAAAGGCGGCCAACTGGGCCGCCCAACGTTGTTCGGTAGCTCCCAGTTTAGCAGATGTCAGGTGGCTAAGGGGATTGTTGTCAGTATAGACAATGCACTTCTGACCCAATAGGTACTCCCTAAACTTCTCGGTCATTGCCCACTTGAGCGCCACAAATTCCAACTTCATGGAACTATAGTTAGTCATGTTGCGCTCAGTGGGCCTCAGGCCGCGGCTGGCATAAGCAATAGGGCGTACCTTACCCCCCTGCTCTTGGGAGAGGACGGCACCAAGCCCACTATGGCTTGCATCCACCTCCAAGATAAAGGGCCGGGAGAAGTCTGCATATGCCAGCACGGGGGAAGTAGACAACCTGTTCTTTAACCCTTCAAAGCTTAGCTGACACTGTTCAGTCCAAGCACCAGCAAACCCCTGATCCCCTCGCTTTCTGGATCCCAAACCAGTACACACTGCAACCAGCTTGTGTAGGGGGGCTGCCAATTTGGCAAACCCCTCCACAAAACGCCGATAGTAACTGGCGAAACCCAGAAACGAGCGCAACTCTGCCACATTAGATGGAATTCGCCAATCAGCTACCGCAGCAATCTTCGCAGGGTCTGTTGATACTCCTTCAGCTGATATAACGTGGCCCAAATACTTCACCTCTCTTTGGAAAAACGCACACTTACCTAACTTGACCTTAAGTCCTTCACGTTCTAACCTACTCAACACCACCTCCAACCGCTCCAGATGTTGTGCTACAGAGGTGGAGAATACTACCACATCGTCCAAGTATAAGAGCAAGGATTGACACTGTTGGTCCCCGAACAGACGCTCCATTAACCTCTGAAAGGTGCCAGGGGCATTACACAAGCCAAAGGGCATACGGTTCCACTCGAAGAGTCCAAAGGGTGTACAAAACGCTGTCTTAAACCGATCTTTCTCTGTGACTGGAACCTGATTATACCCACTGGCCAAATCGAGGGTCGAAAAACATTTTGCCCCACTCAGAGAATCAAGGGACTCGTCTATTCGGGGCAAAGGGAACGCGTCTTTCCTAGTCTTGGCGTTAAGTTGACGGTAGTCAACACACATGCGCAGTCCCCCATCTTTCTTTTTAACCAGTACGATTGGTGAGGCATATGGACTACAGCTCTCTCGAATTATATCAGCCTCAAGCAACTGATTTATGTGGGCCTTTACTACCTCGTACTCCGATGGGGGTATGCGCCGGAAACGCTGCCGAATTGGAGTCTCATCCACCAAGGGGATATCATGTGAAATTAAATTTGTACAACCTAAATCCGTCTCCTGAGTAGAGAACACTACCTGAAATCTACGGAGTAAAGACTTCACCTGACTCTGCTCTCCCTCTGACAAAATCGACAAGTCCATGGCCTCCACCTGCTCCTGCACAGTAGGTGCTACTTCTGCGCTTTGCGACCCCACAAGAGCAACAACCGGCTGGACCTCTGTAACACCTGTGGGTAAACTGATCACATAAACACTGCTCAAAGTGCCCATAATTGACCGTGGATAGAGCACTACATCAGTCACACCAACATTAACAACAGGTATAAAAGCTGTCCCTTGGCTCACCCGAACTACTGCAGGAGAAGCCAATAACCCAGCGGGCAAACCGGATTCAGGAGGCTCAAAGAGTACGGTTCCCGCAGAGAATTCATCAGAGCAAGTTGCCGGAACAAATTTAAGCATGCCCCCTGGGATACGGCAAGGCCTACGGCCCCGTACACGGACCTTACCTATACGGTTTGTGCCAGATACATTAACACTACAATATTGTAATGCTTGAGATACGAATTGCGGAGCTTTAGACACATCAGGCAAGTTAAAGAGAGCGGGGCCATGTTGACTAAAGAGATCCTGGTAGCATCGTTTTAAAACATTCATTCCAAGGACCCCTGGAATCCGATCACACAAGCCACCAGGAGGATCTTTAACAACAAGAACCCCACAATTGGAAACAACTTGGCCACAGAGCTCAATATCCAGCTCTATGTAACCAATATAAGGAATGGCAAAACCGTTAGCGGCGCGAAGCTGTAACCACTGACATGACTTAAGTCGCTCCTGTCCCCATGTTGCAAATTGTCGCTGAAAACAGCTTTCCGTAATGGTGGAGACCATTGAGCCGGTGTCAACCAAGCACGGCACCGATACTCCACCTATGGAAACAACAAGATGAGGACAGGACGACATTAAACCAGACACCGAAACAGAACCCGTCGGTAAAACTGAGCCGGTAATGTCCCCAATCGAGCTGTGGCTCCGCAGCTCGATGGGCACTAGTTTTCCGACTGTACGGAAGTAGATAACTGCCTACCTCCAGCAATAGGTACAGTGGAATGAAGAGCGCGTTGAAGAACCCGCTCCTCATTACACTCTCGGGCAAAATGGCCTGGTTTTTGACACCTTCTACAGATTATAGGTCCACTACGAGGGACTCGATTACGCATCTCTGGGCCTGACAGTCGATCGAAACTTTTAGTAAGGCGATTTAACTGCTCTTGCTGTACTTTCAGCATTTCCCTTAACTCACCCAATTCGGACGTCTGGGGTGAACTACGAGCACCCACCCATGAATCTCCGTGAACGCCATACTGAATTCCATGTGCCACTGGAACGGATAAACTTCGGGCCCTCACACCCCCCGGCATCCCTTCCTGCTCCCATCGGAGGGCTTCACTCCTCACCTCTAATAAAGTAGAATTTGGCTGTCGGCGCACCAGCTGTTTAAGCTCACGTCTCAACATACTGTTATTGACATATTCAACGAACTGATCACGTAACAACATTTCAGCATTTGCTATTCCGTTTGGCGACTGTTGCTTAACCTTCTCCAGTAGACTCATCAAGGCGAGGGAAAACTCCAAGAGTGTTTCCCCCTCCTGTTGTCTCCGGGAGAAGAAAGCTTCCTGCAAGGCTACATACGACAATGAACATCCATACAATTCACGCAATGCCTTAATAATTTTCTCAGGGTCCGCTCGCTCTGTCTCTGACCGATATCGGATCTCTTCTCGCGCCTCCCCCTCCAAGTGGTCAAAGAGGAAGAAGGCCTGATCCGCAGGGGATAAATGACGGGTTCTCATACAAGCTTTAGCTTCCTCAACCCATTCATCAATATTTACCCCAGCCCTCCCACTAAATTTTGGACACCTTCTATCTCTAGGTACAAATACCAGCCTATCAGTAACTGGAATATTACCAGTCGCCGCTGGAAGTATAGGGGCAGTAACTGTGGCTGAGGTGCTAGGTCCCGCCACATTAACACCCTGCAATTCAGAGGCCCTCTCCTGTCGCAATTTCTCATTGTCAGCTCTAAGCTGAGCTACAAGCTCTTTTAGTTCTTGTAATTCTCCCTCCATTCTAATAGCACGTACCTACTTAATTTAGCAGAACTCAGCACCCACAACAAATGGAGGTCAAACCAAAAAACTGCAATCGTCTGAGCACACGTCTGCTGCTTTGTTCCCCTGAAGGAAAAGAAAAAGAAACACCAAACACACAAAAAAAAATAAATTAATAGAGCAAAATATACACAACTCACGTCTCTGCCAGATATTCTGTGTGACCCTGCCGACTACGCCACTTGTAGCAATACGTGGCCGTCTAGTAGTGACTACGCCACCCCGAATTACCGGGGAAATAATCTAATAAATAGGACACAAGTCCGTTTACTCAGGAGAGGCAAGAGACGTGAGTTCACATTGAAACAGGCAATTTTTATTACAGAAAACAATTAAACAAATAACACAATCAATTGTGTCATTTCGTGATCAAAAAGCAACCACAACAAAAAGAATATGATCACTGCAGGGGCTGAGACCACAGAGAAGCAGGCTAGCTATAGCTGCATATGGCAATCAAACACACTTTGAAAAAATTCACTCCACTACAAAATAGTGATTAAAAATCACACCACACTTATAACCCCTACTTAGGGTGAAGGCCTGCAGCTAAACCCACCAGCCTGCCTCCAGGAAAACCCAGCTCCTGCAGAATACAAAAAAAAGAAATATAGAAATAATTAAAGACCAAACCAAATCACGATGAGACAAATAATGAAAACAAGAATCAAGTTATAAGATAAATGGTCATCTATAATAAAGACAAAGAAAATAAAGATAAACCACTCAAACGGTCACAACACAAATCACACAATCAGTCCAACCTACACAGATGATGAGACTGGTTTAGTAGGCTAATTATCACTCCATGTAATAAATCACAATTATAACAGTGATGATCATGTGGCTAAAGACTGGTAACAAAACCAGCCACATTCATAGGACATAAACAAAAAAAACATGAAATTATGAAACCAAATAAAGTAACCCCTTCTGGCCCACTTGAGCCCAAAAGAACAAATAAATTGCCTGAGCAATAGATAAAGTGGAGTCCAGCAGTAATATTCGGTTTCCACAAAGCAGCAAACGTGGCTCAATGAAGCATGGATTGCTGACAGCAAGTTGTGAAAGTAGCTGCTCAGCCTAGCTTTAACACGGGCAAAAGAGAACTCCTAAACACAAATATTCATTAGCTATCTAATTAAAAACAGTTGCAGATTAAAAGAGACGATCATAAATGTACTCACCCTGATTCAAATTCGGCGCGCACACACACACAATCACAGGCACACGGAAATCATACGACCGTCATCTGATGTTAGCGAGTCAATAAACAGCTGATACTCCGACGCAGCTATGAGGAAACGTCACACCAATGGGAGACCGAAGGCACGCCACACTAAAACACATTGCAGGTCGCTCAAACAAACGAACTCCACAAGTTAAAAACTAACATTAGAACTTACCACGATGTGGATGTCACCACGAGAACGCGCACAGCCTCGATGGCCGAGTGTCACACTAAACAAATACAGATGAAGGCACAATGAAACATCGCTTAATACTAACATCAAAACAACCGGCTGCACGGCTGACACACATACCTCCGCGGTCTCTTGGAATGAATGACAAAGGGGCGGGCTTTCAATGACGTATCCCAGGGAGCATCCAAAGAGTCTATATATACACCAAGGGGCAGAACCCTATTGGCCATATATGTAATGAGGGTGACGTGGCAACGAGTCACTCACTTCACCACACACAGATCTCTTAAAGCTGTGCTAAAGGACACTAAACGCTGTCCGAGCCGGTCCCGAAAGCAAAAGTGAAGTCTCATGTTGTTTCCACCAGCGCTGCATTTTTTCCCTTCACCATAAAATATAAAAATAAGGAGAAGCCTAAAACAGCCTAAAAAATATAGGGTATGATGGGGCTAAAGGTTAAGTAATTGTACGAATACTGTGTGCCTTTTACCCCATGCTGGTGAGCTTTTTACCCCATGTGTAGGGTAAAAGGCCCCCTTTCTACCTCTTGTAAACGAGTAGTATGATTTACTTTCACACAAAATCTGTTGCTCCATAAATGTTCAATACAAACGTATATACTTTTCTGCAATCATACACGTTGGGCACAGTGAACAGTGCATTTTTTGTTAGGGTATGTCTTTAGCCCTGTTGTACCCTATACATTGTCCCAATATGTTCTACTTAAGTGACACATAATGTTGGATAACTTAATTTATTACAAGAGCATTTGCTTGACACATACTAGAGACTAGTGGATCATGTTAATAGTTAATGTGATTCTCTGCTAAAACATCTATGTGAAATTTAAAAAAAAAAAAATGTATTCATAAATTTACTAAAATCTCCAAAACTCCAGCTGATGAAAAAACATTTCCGCAAAAATGATGAAAAAACTGAAAATAAGTTAGAGAAGAGAAAGTCAGTCGTTCACACTTGCTTTGATATTAAATCGAATTCAATGACATTCAGACACGTTTAACTGTGACTTAAGTGTCCTAATACTTTTGTAGATCAGTGTACATTAGAAACACTTTTTGCTTACAATGAGAGTATTTTGAACATCTTCTGACGTTGTTCCTGTTGTTCTCTGTAGATCAGATCATTTGATAGATTCAGGCTGCCTGTGCAGAGCTAAAGTCATTGACTGTGTCTAATTGGCTGCTCTGCTGACTGTGTCGGCCGCAGGGAACTCGTCATGTCATGCAAGACGAACACAGATCTAGGATTTATTTTTTGGGTCCTTTATTGTCACCACCATAGTCATCATATCTGTCACACCAACCATCTGGAGCCCATCCAGACAATCTATCTCTCTCTCACTCTCTCTCTGAGGCTCATTCATACAACGTCCCTTCTTCCTCAAAAGTGACTAAAAGTGCCAGCAAAATGCTAGCAAACTACTAACTAGGTAAAACTGCAAATGCTTGTAATTCACTAGTTGGTGGGCCTCTAAGGATATATAAGCACTCAGTGCATCCAGTAATTAAAACAGATTACATACATTTTTATTACAAAAAAAAGTACTCATAAGAATTTCTACTGTACGGTACTGTACTGCACAACAATGTATTTAGCTGAGCATTAAGTGACCCCCCGTTACACATTCAAAAATCCATTATTGTTAGATCAGAAATATTGTGGCTGTGTAACATTTAGTTAATAGGATCCAACAGTTTGAGTCTTTTTCAATGTTTTGCAGCTATTTGTTAAAGCAGCCATCTGTCAAGCTGCAGTGTTCTGACAGACGCGCAGAACTGAGCAGCACACTGAAATAAATTAAGCAACAGACTCTAGAAAACACTGTCTTTTAATCTCACAAATAAACCTCACAAATAAATGGGAACATTGCTTGCAGCAGGGGATTTGAAACCTGATAATGATTATCCTGAAATTAGTTGTTTAAGTGAATTTGCGCATAAACTTTAATCAATAAAGTGGCTGTGTATTGTACTGCTCAGACTGCACTAGCACATTCTGCACACTCTCAGAGAACTTGTGTCTCTGAATTATTTGAGAATTGATTCTATTTTAAAGTGCATCACCACTAAATATATTAAACTTATAACGAGCTGGCATAAAAACATCATTATATGTTTGCAGATGTTTACGACACATGCTACTAAGTACTTGTTTCTCTGTAAATCAATGTTACAGCCAGTTGTTCCACTTTGAAAATATGCGTTCCATGTTGGAATGTCTGTTTTTGTTTTGGTCTGTGTGACTCCGCCCACTGCCAATTTACCCAATAGGATTCGACACCCCAGGTTGCCAGTTTTCAGAAATTAGTGTATAGTAGCTATCGATGCGAATAACCGAATTGGGTCAGAGATCACAGATTGTAGGGCTGCACAAAAAATTGTTGATTAGTCCCTTGAAACTGTAATTGCGATTATTAATTACGATTATCACAATCAATGTTTTGAATAGCTTTATACCATTGTTTGAAGCAACTGCATGCCATAATTTTATATAAAAATAAAAGACAAGCTAAAAACACTCTTCCTGGAATTTTTTTTTTTTTTTTTTTTTCACAAATGTCAACAACACATTGGTTTGGTTTCTTTAAATAAAAAAGTACAAATATGCAATATGTTGTGATTAATTGATAATGATTTTATCACGGTATACAATATTATCACGATATTGAAATTTATTTGCAAAAAAGTGGTGTCATAATACAGTATAACAGGTTTAATAACTATTTTCTTGTAACAAAAAACTGAACATTTAAATACAATAAAGCAAATTAAAAAAAATTACAAAGATGCAAAAGAATTATAAAGACAAATAGATATCACTTTACAGTAAGATCTCATAGTTAACCTTAGTTAATGCATTACAGTTTTTCTCAATTGCTTAAACACATTTCTTGAAATTGTGCCTCTTATTTGCGAAACTCTAAACACAAATCCACAACTTCTAACTCAATTCCCCAAACTTCCTATATTGAGGTCAAAATGAAGCTCTCCACTCAAAACAACTCAATCTTGCTGAAAAACCAAACTTTTCTCTCAGACATGACACACAAATCCTCAAAAAAACACACACTACAACACAGTTTTACACACTGATGAGATAAATTCAAAACAATACTACAAAAACAATAAAAATAAAAAACTTTTCACATGATAAACACAACAAATGTATGCATTTGCAAGTGTTTTATTTCTTAATTTACAGTAATGTACTGTAGAAAACAGAACAAAACAGCAAACAACAACAAAAATAATTATTCTGCCCAACATCCTGTGTTTGGTCTGGGACAGGCCAAAGAACCTCTTCAGCATCACAGGCTAAATTAGTCCTGGCCAGGCAGCAGGGGTCAAATCCTCTTGCATGCCTGATTCAACCCTGGCACCCATCAACTAAAATATATGAGACTGCTTGTCTTCTTTCCCTTGCCCTTCCTGTCTCTTCCATGTTGTCGTTGTCGTCATCATCCTACTCCTTCTTCTCCTCCTCTTCCTCTTTCACCTCCTACTCTTCCACTTCAAAATTACACATTACTATAGGTGGGATATTGATTGAAAAAGACTGAATAGGATTCAAAGTTACACTTGTACTAGTGGTCTGACAAAAAAAAAAAATGCATTACAACGTCATTGTGAAGCAGAAAAGAAAAGGAAATATGGGCACAAAGGTGAAAATAAAAATAAGAAAGCCCACTGTCAGAATTTGTAACTCCTGTGTTGTCCTCTGTCTATATATGCTTTCCAATTGAAGGTTCATGAGATGTGCCTTTGAGCTTTTTCAGAGAACTGCTTTATCATTGGTTGATCTTTATTATCTTCATTAGTGAAAGTCAAGATTCACTTGAATAATTCATGGCAAATTGACAAAAAGTCTAATAGAAATGTGTAGAATATATGATTGACAGTTTATGACAACTAGATAAAATTTTTTGCATTTAGGTAATGACTTATACGATGAGCTAATGACTTGATGTTTTGAGGGGTGAGACTATTACACAGAGAACTATATAATACATTTTGAGCAACATGACAATAGCAACTGATAATGTAGGAAACCGCAGACAAATGTATATAATCAGTTGTATGAATGTGCCAAAGCAATCACAACTTGATCAAAAGAAAGAGAAGCTTTTTATGATGTGCACAAGAGACTAGATGATGTGGATGTTGAACAAGTAGTTTTGGCAGTTTCATTTCTGATCTGAGAAATGCACCAAAGTGACTGAGAAACTGTCACGGTGAGATAGATGAGGTCTGGGTCCAAATGCAGGTAAGTATGTTTTAATGAAAATAATAACAAAACAAAACCAAAAGGCCAACACGGCACAACACGGCACAACACGACATAAACTGAAATACTAAATAAACAAAACCAAGAACATGATCAAAGGCCAGGATTGAGAAATACACACAAGACATAAGACATAAGACAGTACAGGAGACAATGCAGACATGAAGCAGAATGAGCAGTGAGGATACTTATAGTCTTGATGATAATTGTGAACAGATGTGGGTGATCAGTGCTGATGACAAGGACAGGTGGACAATCAAGGAAGTGCAGTGTAGGACAGCGACCTCAGGTGGCTGAGGGAAAATCCACAGCCCCGATCATGACATTACCCCCTCCTCAAGGAACGGCTTCCAGACATTCCACAAGGCCGAGAAAAAAAAAAAAAAAAAAAATCTGGAGGGAGGAGGAATGGAGGAAGGCGAATCAGGGGGAGGGATGGCGGGCCAGGCCCGTGCAGCGGAGTCACGTGAGCGGACCTCACCGCCAGAGGAACGCGAGCTGGCCTCGCCGCCAGAAGAACATCAGCGGACGCCGCCGCCGCCAGAGGAACGTGAGCTGGCTTCGCTGCCAGAGGAACGTCAGCGGACGCCGCCGCCGCCAGAGGAACGTGAGCTGGCCTCGCCGCCTGAGGAACGTGAGCTGGCCTCGCCGCCTGAGGAACGTGAGCTGGCCTCACCGCCAGAGGAACGTGAGCTGACGCCGCCGCCTGAGGAACGTGAGCTGACGCCGCCGCCTGAGGAACGTGAGCTGGCCTCGCCGCCAGAGGAACGTGAGCTGACGCCGCCGCGTCCGGAACAAAGAGAGCGGTCACCGCCGCGTCAGGAGCAGAGAGAGCGGTCACCGCCGCGTCCGGAGCAGAGAGAGCGGTCACCGCCGCGTCCGGAACAGAGAGCGCGGTCGCCGCCGCGTCCGGAACAGAGAGAGCGGTCGCCGCCGCGTCCGGAACAGAGAGAGCGGTCGCCGCCGCGTCCGGAACAGAGAGCGCGGTCGCCGCCGCGTCCGGAACAGAGAGAGCGGTCGCCGCCGCGTCAGAAACAGAGAGAGCGGTCGCCGCCGCGTCCGGAACAGAGAGAGCGGTCACCGCCGCGTCAGGAACAGAGAGAGCGGTCACCGCCGCGTCAGGAACAGAGAGAGCGGTCACCGCCGCGTCCGGAACAGAGAGAGCGATCACCGCCGCGTCAGGAACAGAGAGAGCGGTCACCGCCGCGTCAGGAACAGAGAGAGCGGTCACCGCCGCGTCAGGAACAGAGAGAGCGGTCGCCGCCGCGTCAGAAACAGAGAGAGCGGTCGCCGCCGCGTCCGGAACAGAGAGAGCGGTCACCGCCGCGTCAGGAACAGAGAGAGCGGTCACCGCCGCGTCCGGAGCAGAGAGAGCGGTCACCGCCGCGTCCGGAGCAGAGAGAGCGGTCACCGCCGCGTCCGGAGCAGAGAGAGCGGTCAACGCCGCGTCCGGACCAGAGAGAGCGGTCAACGCCGCGTCCGGAGCAGAGAGAGCGGTCACCGCCGCGTCCGGAGCAGAGAGAGCGGTCACCGCCGCGTCAGGAGCAGAGAGAGCGGTCACCGGCGCGTCCGTAGCAGAGAGCGCGGTCACCGCCGCGTCCGGCACAGAGAGAGCGGTCACCGCCGCGTCCGGCACAGAGAGAGCGGTCACCGGCGCGTCCGGAGCAGAGAGAGCGTTCACCGCCGCGTCCGGAACAGAGAGAGCGGTCACCGCCGCGTCCGGAACAGAGAGAGCGGTCACCGGCGCGTCCGTAGCAGAGAGCGCGGTCACCGCCGCGTCCGGAACAGATAGCGCGGTCACCGCCGCGTCCGGCACAGAGAGAGCGGTCACCGCCGCGTCCGGCACAGAGAGAGCGGTCACCGCCGCGTCCGGCACAGAGAGAGCGGTCACCGCCGCGTCCGGCACAGAGAGAGCGGTCACCGGCGCGTCCGGAGCAGAGAGAGCGTTCACCGCCGCGTCCGGAACAGAGAGAGCGGTCACCGCCGCGTCCGGAACAGAGAGAGCGGTCACCGGCGCGTCCGTAGCAGAGAGCGCGGTCACCGCCGCGTCCGGAACAGATAGCGCGGTCACCGCCGCGTCCGGAACAGATAGCGCGGTCACCGCCGCGTCCGGCACAGAGAGAGCGGTCACCGCCGCGTCCGGCACAGAGAGAGCGGTCACCGCCGCGTCCGGCGCAGAGAGAGCGGTCACCGCCGCGTCCGGCGCAGAGAGAGCGGTCACCGCCGCGTCAGGAGCAGAGAGAGCGGTCACCGCCGCGTCAGGAGCAGAGAGAGCGGTCACCGCCGCGTCAGGAGCAGATTGAGCGGACGCCCTCTCCCGAAAAAACGCCTCCGCCCTGGCCCTATAGTAGGGGCGCTTCCGCTCCGCCTCAGCGTTAATGGCCTCCATCGCCGCCAAACAGGCGTAGATGGTCTCAAAGCGGGTGGCCGACGCTGCCTCCGCCTCCTCAGAAAAATAATTACTCCCCGCTGGACCCATCAGTGAGGTCTGCATTCTGTCACGTTACAGCCAAGGAGGTCTGGGTCCAGATGCAGGTAAGTATTTTATTAACAGAAAATAAACAAAACAAAAGGCCAACACGGCACAAACGTAACAAACTGAAACACTAAATAAACTAAACAGGGAACATGATCTTGAGCCAGGAATTCAGGAACGCAGAGTGAACAGACAAAACAGGAGACATAAGACAATGCAGACCTGAAAACGGAATGAAGTGTGAGTGTTCTTATACAGAGTCCAGATTGTGAACAGCTGTGTGTGAATCAGTGGTAATGACAAAACAGACGTGATGAATCAGAGTGCAGTGCAAACAGCGACCTCAGGTGGCTGAGGGAAAACCCACAGCCCCGATCATGACAGAAACACTGTAAGCTGACTTTGGCTCTTTTATCTCCATTGAAGATTCTGATTGGTGTGTGCTAAATTTTGACTCCTAGTGTTTCCACTTGGGTAATTGTGTGCTAATTGAGCTCAGACTTCGCAGACTTGAGTGAACAATATTGAATGCTTGTGCTTTCTAAATGACCACATGGTGTAAGCACTGAGAAATGTAGGGATTTGTGTGTAGAGTTTTGCAGTAACAGTTCACCAAATATAACTCATGTGTCAAAGCAGGGAATAGTGTTTAATGTTTAGGGAAATGGGTGTGCTTTTTGAGAAATGGCGTTATAGTTTTGAAATTTTAGTTCAAAAGACTGGTTATAGTGTTTTAGCAATTGAGAAAAACTGTAATATTCACAATGAGCAATAGCTACATTTCCTACAGAAGTTATTAATCTTTGTTAAAAAATACTCTTAGTTCATGTTAGCTTATTAAATAACAGTTGCAACTTGATTTTAACAATTTGTTATTAAATATTGGAATTACCTAAGATGAATGAATGTTTAGAAAAAAATTGCAATGGCAGTTTATGTTAACTAATTAACTAATGTTATTAATGAATCCCTAAAGCAAAGTTTGAACGAACAATAAAGAATCAAAACAGATTGTAGTCCAGATTAAAATGTAAAAATGTTTGCAAATAAATACCCTATTAAGTCTAAATATTTAAGTATTTGGCACTGTGATGAACACCATAGCAAATACACAACTCTGAAAGACTATTTAAAGGTGCCATAGAATGCATTGGTACAACATTTTTAAATTGTTCTCTGATGTCTACATAGAAGGTATATGGCATAGGAAAGGGTAAAATTTCTCCAGAAACGGTTTTACAGGTCTATTTACAACCCTAGGATTTGTCCATAGAATGAAATGGTCTGTTATTGCCTTATTTGGAAGCTTCCTGCATAATAATGAGGAGCTCTCCTCTGATTGGCTGTCTCACAGAGCGGCTCGCTCTCTCACTGCTGTAAGGAAAAACATGGAGGAAATATATATTTATTTACGGAGCTCGAGCCGCTATTAATATGCGGAGCATTGAAACTGCAGTTTTGAATGCGCGATAACTTTTAGTTTCACTTTTGAGATCGGCGATCGCACACGCTCTGTGTAACGTTACACTACAGCAGGAATACTTACCACATTTGACAAGTTTAGATGCTGTCAGTGGTGATCAGGATCTGCAAATCATTCTCCATCGTCCGCGCAGTCATCTCTCCTTACTCTCTTTATGTGGTAAGTGAAATCTTATGTCCTGCAATGTAACAGGCTAGCGCTAGCAAGAAGCTAACCGTGTCCCTTCAGTGGCTCCTCTTATTTTATTAGAACACATTATTTGTTTTCCTTGCCTTTCTGAGTACAAACACCAACCCATCCCTGCACTTAACATCCCCTGCACAACCAGGAACATAACATTTATTCCTGTGGTCTGCCATTTTCCCTATTGTCCTCGCTTTGTTTTTTCACAATAGCCTATCTGGAGATCATCTGTTGATTGGGCGATGCAAATGTTTGGGGCGTAGCTATTAACGATCGGGACTATTGCGTAATAGTCAGTGTTATGTTTGAATTGACCTATTTTTCAGTGGTCTTTTGCAAACACTAGATTTATATAAGAAGGAGGAAACCATGGTGTTTGAGACTCATGGTATGTCATGTCCATGTACTGAACTGTTATTATTCAACTATGCCATGGTAAATACAGTTTTCCATTCTATGGCACCTTTAAATCATTTAAACACTTTTTAGAAACCGAAAGCTGCTTTGTTTACGGGTTTTCTGGAATAATGGCAGCATTATGTTTCGCGCCATCTGTTGTCAGAGAATGAAAGTGCGTTTTCATCATGAAAACTCAGTATTTTGAGGTAAATCAAGTTATAATGTCTGAATTAGGAGATATAAACTTGCATTTGTGAGAAAAAAGAGAATTGTGAGATAAAATAAATACATTTTATGTAAAAATGTTAATATTAATACATTTAAATAAAATTTCATGCTTTAACTGTAGGGCTAATACAATACGTCCGCTATGAACAGCATATTTAAATATTATGTATATTATGTGAATATTATTGTTTAAATCAAATTTCTGGTTTAAAAGTAGAGTAATCATAGCAGTTGTCATCCATAGTATGTCAATTTAAATGTCTGCGTTTAGCTTCAAATGACGGCAATATTGTATAAAAATGATTTACATTCCTATTTTGACATCAAACTGTGACGTCTACTATAAATTGGTCTATGTCACATTTTATTTATTTTGCTATTCTCACTTACATAAATGAACTATAGTGTGCCGGAACCCAGTAGTACAAAAAATATGAAAAAAAAATTGCTTCATATTAGCACAGTACATTGTGCTTTATTTTTACAGACTTTTTATGAGGTGTTGTTGGACAACAGTGAACCTGGCCCAACCGTAATACTAACTACATTTTTCAGCAGTGAAAACTCAGCTTGTTTTCATTAAAGTCTAGCTTTTCCAGTGTAAACAAGCATTTTTATAATAGCGATGCTGCATGACAAAATGTTACGTTGGCCGTCACATTATTTTGCAATTAAGCAGAGGCTATAATGATTCTTTACAACCTCTGGAAAGTCTGATTCATTTTAGAAAGTTTGTTCAGACAATTATTTTTAATATACTGCTTATGTTCCTGGAACACTATCATTAAATTTTGCTGTTAAGCATTATTTACAATATTTATAGTATTACAAACATATTTACAGTATTTTCAATATATTCCCCTCTTAAATAGTTAGCTACTTTTTGTTAAGAACTTGCTGTACTTTTAAAGAGTAGCTTGACTTTGATTAGATGCTTTCCAGCTCTGGCTAAACATTACTCTTCAATTTCTCCACCTGTTTTCAGTAGGTGAGATTTGGCTGAGTGAGCGCTGTATCGTGGGAAAGTCTAGTTAACTTGGTGCCAACTTTTGAAATCCTCTTAATGTCAGTGAGAAACACAGTAACTTTAACAGAGTTTAACAGGATGTACTTTCACACGGGACAGTAACAGACTCAAGTCTTTAAAATGATACTTATACTGTCCCATCTATTAGCATATTAGCATCAGTGGTATTATGGTTTAAGTCTTGGT